>NC_135139.1:5454545-5757575 GCF_051014445.1 Colletes latitarsis | reverse complement strand
CAAGTTACCTATAAGCTACTACCGTTATAACTTGATATTAAGTTAGAAGTTTGTAATAAATTACATCTCTGATATCCCACTATACACCTAATAAAAACTTTCGAGGTGTAAAATAAAAATCTGTTTCAAGAAAATAATTAATAGTCATATTGAAACTTATAAAATTTAATCAGAGGACTAATTTGTCCAGTAACTCTAACATTTCCGAAAATACTTATCACACACGTAAAAAAAGAAATAAAATTTAATCGAGAAAATTCTTAAAACCAATGACATAAATAAGGTATTTGTAGGAAGATTTGATTATTGATAAAAGTGTCGATTATGTCACGTTAAAAGCCGTGAGTCTGAAACTTCGTTACCATGGTGCTTCGTTTATCAGAATATCGGACGCGAATAAGAATAAATCCCTATTCGACCACTGTTTCGCGTACTCCTCGTATTCTCGGATCGACGTTATGAAAAATTTAAAATATATTGTGAGTGAAAAGATAATGATGAAAATAATAGTTCCTTAAGACTGCGAATCTGGAAGGTTCGCGAACGAGCGATTCATATGGGGGTTTCATGCAAGCTCGGTAGATCCCTGTTAAGCCCTTGGCCATCGTGGATGGCGACACCGACGAGCATTTGGGATACCATTTTCGACACATACATGTGCGCATTGTACTCGTATCTTCTCTCTAGTACGTGTTTATGTGCGACGCCTTATCGGCACGCAGACGGATCGCAAGCTGAGCACAGTAAGAATAACTGAAATTTGAACTATCGTTGGAACTTCGATAACACGAAATTTGAACAGAATTGGAAACCAATTGAATACCTTAATCGACACGATTGGTCGTCTGAATCGTCATTAAAAATAAAGATACTAAAATAAAGATTTAAAATACAGATCATTTATAATAAAGATCTTTTCTATAAGAGGATATTGGGTTGTCCGGAAAGTTCGTGACAATTTTTGGTAGATGGCGTAAGGATAGGTGTGAATATATCACAACGATTAAAAACAAATGACATATGTACATATCGTAAAAGACAGTACTTCAAGCATATTTGGAAAAAGATTTCAACTCTTTGGTCGAGATGAAAACTCACGTAGAAAAGTTTTTCGCTGAAAAACCTGAGAGATTCTGGAAGGACAGAATTTTAAAGTTGCCTGAAAGATGGAAAAAAGTTGTAGAACAGAATGACACTTATATAATTTAATAAATGTATACTAAAATTTAAATCTTCTGCGTTTCAATTCTCCTTCAAAATCGACACGAACTTTCCGGACAACCCAACGCTATGGTTCAAATGGTTTCAACAATATCTAATAGTAAAGTATTCTTTTTGTCCTCGTTTGGAGGATTTACGTGGATTTGTTATTACACTAAAACCGTATTAAACAAAACTTAAGAGGTACTATAAATCAGAGGAATACAATTTTCCAAGATACGAAGTCATACAAAAGCAGAGATGTGGTTTTATAAAATAAATTTACATATAAAAGAGAAAATAAATTTATTCCAAGTATTTTATAATGATTTTAAGAATTTATATATTTAAATTGAAGTGAACAAAAATGTAATATTTTTGTAACACAAGTAAACAAACTGTTTTTGAAACTTTTATTATTGTCATCTGTTGTACACTCGATAAATTTTTTCCAAAATTCTTGTTTTTTCAGATGGTCATAAATGGTTGAAAAATCGTGCGACGTGTCACAGGATATTCCACGTATACATGTATGTATTATTTTAGTGATTTATTTCGTATTTTATTTATACGCGCGTCGAGTTTAGTATTTTAATGGTACACATAGTACATACAGGGTGTTCGGCCACCTCTGGAACGTTTAAATTTCCGCTCGTACTGCATTTTTTTCTCGAAAATGCGCAAGATTTCGGGGGTATGTCTATTCACCAAAAATGATTGTAATTGACCCCCGTAAATGAAAATAATTTTTTCAGAACGATTTGAAATTTTTTTTTCTGTTGAAAAATTTCACACCTTCTTGAATTATTTTCTAGAAAGTGGATAGGATTTCGGGGGTATGTCTATTCACCAAAAATGATTGTAATTGACCCCCGTAAACGAAAATAATTTTTCCAGAACGATTTGAAATTTTTTTTTCTGTCGAAAAATTTCACACCTTCTTGAATTATTTTCTAGAAAGTGGGTAGGATTTCGGGGGTATGTTTATTCACCAAAAATGATTGTAATTGACCCCCGTAAAAGAAAATAATTTTTCCAGAACGATTTGAAATTTTTTTTTTTCGTCGAAAAATTTAGGCTCCTAATATGATTTTCGGTAAAGAATTTTTTTCTTGAAAGTGCGAAGGATTTCGGGGGTATGTGTAATGACCAAAAATGATTGTAATTGAACCCAGCAACCAAAAATAATTTTTCTGAAATGATTTGAAAAATTTTTTTTCGCCGAAAAATTTTTTGCACCTACCCGATTTTTTTTCTCGAAAGTGGATAGGATTTCGGAGGTATGTGTATTCACCAAAAATGATTGTAATTGACCCCCACAACCGAAAATAATTTTTCCAGAACGCTTTGAAAGTTTTGAATTTAATTGTTAATAACTTTTTAACGAATACCAAATTCTAGGGATGGATAAATCAATTTTTAACGCATTAAAGTTGTTTATAATACGTAATTAAAGATTCACTTCTAGTACTTTCCCTTGTGTCGAGAAAATAACTTCGAGTTCTATTACTTTAAAAAATGCGAGATAACAGTGCCTGTTAAAAAATTTTAATATCACTGCGAGTCGTAATTCCGTCGCGTGTTAGCACGCGCACAAAATCAATTTATCGAACTGAAAGCGCGCTCTGGGAATCGAGCTCATCCCAAAACGAATCGCGAAGAAATGAGGTGTTCGAAAAAGTCATTTCGACAAGTGGTAATGAAACACGAATATCTGCATACTAGCCCCTCTTTGTCTGCCTTCGCGATTTTTCTCGTCATCCAAACCCATCGTGGCATCGAATTCAATTCTGCCGCGCATTCTTCCCTCGAATCATAATTTCGCGTTCCGTTTTCGCGATTTGCATTCCCCTGTCACCGCGGTATTTTCACCCTTTTCGTAAGAGGGTTCGATTTCGGATTAATGTGTAACCGTGGGATTAAATTGGTCGGTTCGATATTCACGGTTTTCCGCACCGCGTCACGTTTCCCATTCGCGATAACTGTTCATTTCGGTTACGTGAAAAAGGATTCGCGGGGCGTTATTTATTGTTGTATTATCTGATTTGTTTATTCTCCGATGAAAAGTGAAACTGGCTAACGCTTTAAGCTTGATCACCCATTGTATGCAACACTGATTCTCAACTGGCGACCCGAAAACCTATCGTATGTATGTTTATTGCGTACATTTTTATTTCGAGATTCATCTCTTAAATTAATAATTGTCTTGTCTTCTATTTCTTTCAATTTCTATTCACTTAGGATACAAATTTAAATATCTTGGTAATCCAAAATTCATTTTTTTTAATACTTACAATGAGAATAAAACCTTTGTACTGAAATGTTTTTAAAATTCTGCTCAAGGAATATGGAACACACAGGAGCATGGAATTTTCGATTCGATAACTTTTCCTTAAAATTATTTCTAGTGTCAAAAATTACATATAAATATAATGTTTCACTTTCAAAAGAGAAACTGAAAAAAGTAGAATATTTTGAAGCAAACAAAATTAACAAAACTAATTTTTAAATTTATCACAATTAAATTGATTACATAACTATATTTTGTTTCTATTTCCCCCATAAACAATATTTATATTAGTCTTAATATGCGACAAATATGGGGTCCAACTTTGGAGCACGTTTTCTAAACCATCACTTTCGCCAATTCTTCGTAAATTTAAAAATGCTTCTCGCTGTAATTTTATACATGAATTCTGTCAAAGCAGATATTTTGATCATAGATCCAAAAATGTTTACAGTTGAAAAATTAATTTTGGAGAGAGTCGATTTTAGTCATTTCCTTCTCCTATTACGGATTATTTTACGAACGAATCTAAAATTTTTATTTGTTATTATATTATATTTCCGTTTCCTTTTGTTCTATTTTTTCGAATGACAAATAAGGGAAGGTGATCCGCGACAGTTCGCCCCAAGTTTGAATCAACTAAAATCGACCGGATCGTAGCCATACGATAAAAGATAAGACAGAAACTTCGGGCTTTCCGGTTATCTTAGATCTCCCGCGTCAGAGTTCGTAAACGTTCATGGCTCTGCCACACTTCCTTCTACGACATGTCGAGATCGTATCGGTGTAAATTATTCCGCTGATCGATTAAAAGGTGGCGATTGAAAGTTCGCGGAGCGAAAGTGCTGGTCGAAAGCTTTCGCGTTACTTCGTGTAATTAATCCACTTTCGGATCAAATCCCAACGCTAATTTCTGTAAAATACGCCTGGAATTTCATTACTCCTGCATTAATTACCTTTTAACGGAATTATCGATCACATTATTTCGTAAAGGACTGTTAATGCATAATATCTGTCTTTCATGCAAGAAATAAAATTATACGTGAAAAGTAATTTAGAAATTTCATTTACCTACGAAATGTAAATCATTTATAAGATATTTATCATCATAATATCTGTCTTTCGAGCAAGAAATAAAATTATACGTGAAAAGTAATTTAGAAATTTCATTCATCTACGAAATGCAAATCATTTATAAGATATTTATCATCATAATGAGAATATATCAAGTTATGCATTATTCTAAACAAATGAAAGCTTACGTACTTAAATAATTACTTCCTCGAACGATAACAGACGCATAGAAATACACTAATTAAATACATAAAATTTCTTTTATCGTGTTAATTGATTCTGATTGCATTGATTAACGCCAAACAACATTAAATACTATTTCAAAATAATTTCATAAGCTCTACTAAAAATAAACAGTTTTGTTCATTCATTATAATCGTTTCACCTGGAATAACAAAGCGTGAACCAATAGTGTGATAATAGTGGTAAAAACAAATCTAGTTTAGGAACATTCCTTCTTTAGGATGTAAGCATTAGGCTACTTCGGAAAAATTATTGCGCGATTTTGTCAAAATTATGATTACTTTGCAATTGTTATCTGATACAAATATGAGCCTGTCTGATTACGTTCCAACAATATCGACAAAGTTAGATGTTAAATAAAAATAATTTTCTACATACAATGGGGGTACTGTAGACATAACTTTTCTTTATAATTTATTCAAGGGAAATATAAGACTCACTAAATTTCTATGCACCTCAAAAATCTTTTCGTTTTACGCATATTTTTATGCCACCAATTTACACTTCTAAATACACAGGGTGTTCGGCCACCCTTGGGAAAAATTTTAATGAGATATTCTAGAGGCCAAAATAAGACGAAAATTAAGAATACCAATTTATTGATCGAGGCTTCGTTAAAAAGTTATTAACGTTTAAAGTTCCGCTTGTAGAACAGCAGTCTGCGAACAGCTGCGTGCATGAGTTAGTGGTTCTCATTCAGCATGAGAAACTCTACTTACTGACGTATCGACAGCCTTACAGTTTTGTGAATGAGAACCACTATCGCGCGCACGCAACTGTTCGCAGATTGCCATTCTACAGGTGAAACTTTAAACGTTAATAACTTTTTAACGAAGCCTCCATCAACAAATTAATATTCTTGATTTTCGTCTTATTTTGGCCTCTAAAATCTCCCATTAAAATTTTTCCTAGGGGTGGTCGAACACCTTGTATAAATTCCGATCCAATAACCAGAATGTGCATAACAACAAATTCTTTCTCCACTATATTATACTTTTTTTCTCAAATTCAGCCTTATTACAAGCCATGCTATTTGTAACTCTTATTGATTTATTTTTCTGTACTCTATTATATATATACTCAAATGGGGTTACCCACACATTAAATTACCATCGTCAAAATATTTACTTGCCCCACTGAAAACCGCAACTGTCATCGTAACGATTAAGTTGACACACGACGATGGAGTCCGTTAACGAACAACCTCAGACGCGACTCGGTTCTATATAAGCCGATTTAAATGGAACATCGAATCACTTTTTGATCAGGATAGTTCGGCTCGTGGGACTGGGCCTGCTGACGCGCTTCTAGGAGCTTTTATCCGGTCTGAAATGCGGCTCTCCTCCTTCGTGTCCATCAGGAGTTCGCGATCGAGGGTCGGCCAGATGTGAATGCGTACACCCTCGACATCCTAGTTCACGCCTCTTCACGGAATTGACATGTTTCCAACTCGTCCGCGTTGATTGCAGATCGGACGACCTCGACACGACAATACACTCTTCTCGAAAGTCCGACGCCGACGGATATCGTGCGAACTTTGAAGTGCTCCCGGGGAATCCGTAATTTCGAGGGGGGAGGGGGAGGGGGCTTAATTCGTATAGAATATTGCTATTCGTTAATATGGCTGTTGGAAGTTTCAATTGATATTTACTGATACGTTTCAGTGGTAGAGAAAAACAATGTGATCGACAGGGGGTATGTATCGTACAAAAATCCTCTCCCTTTTTCTCTTCTCTTTCGGAAACGCAGAGCATCGAACGTACGCGCTCCTCGTTTGGAAACGTTCGAGTATCTCTAATGGGGCGAAAGTTATTTGTTGCGAATGTCTGAAGCACTTGAAACAGCGGGAGTCCCGAAATTAAAAGAGAAAATATCGATCGTCAGCGTAACTGTGTCCGCTATATTGGGTTCATTCAATTTGAAAAGAATTTCGTTGCATTCGTTATCACAATAGTCTTATGAAAATAAATGTGCAGTGACTTCTACAGGTATGCGGTTAATTTGTTTTAAAGATTTCTTTATAAACAGAATTATATATGTATCAGATTATTATTAGTTTCGTTGCATATATTGCAAAGAATTGTATCAACAATGGTCTAATTTGAAAATAATATAATATTTCACAAACGACAAGAAATGTAATTAGTTAATCTTATAATGAGAACTCAAAGCTAAGATTGAAGTTTCTAGCAAAGAAATTAAGGTACAAAGGATCGATGCAAGTAATTTTATAATTGACCATTTTCAATCAACAGATTATGATCATGTTTCTAATAATATAAATAATTATTCGCCTAGATAGACAACTTTGAATAAAATTCAATAAAAGAAAAAGTACTGAACCACTAATCGAACAGTAATTTAAACAAACATTACAAAATTACATCCATAAATCTGTAAGTCTTATTTCTTATAGACTGTTCTTCAAAAAATCATCCCTAGAGACTACATCTTACCGAAATGAATCTAGATAAACATTGCCTTGGAATTATCATCGACTTTGTAAACGATACGAAGGGTGTTGAGAAAAGGACGCACGATCACGCACGTAAACGCTTTCGAGAAATGGGAACAGGGGCGAAAATGAGAAACACCCTTCGAGAGCTCGCGTGAACGGCGACGTCGATAATAACAGCTTTGATTTTCAACTAGTTTGCTTATCTTGAAAAGCGGCGATCGTTGTCGAACAACCCGACGACTTGAGACACGTAAAGGAAGATGGAGGGGGTTGTATGGCATAAACGCGTGACATTAAGTGCAGGGAGAATGAAACCAGTTACCAAAGAAAAAGCCGTCAACGGTAGAAAGAAATATTGCCAGTTATTCAACTATAACTAATACCATTGTTAACAAGAATTTAATTCCTATATTACTTTTTAGTAATTTTTTGATCGTCTTCGAAAGGTATTATCTTAGTGAATAGATGAATAAACTTTAAGACTACTCTTGTATATTCTAGGCTCTCGACAATCCTCCGATAACAGCCTATTAATGTACCTACTCCTTTTGACAATTCTCTGATTGGAAATCGACAGTTACTTTGCAAAAAGGATTCAATTTTTTGCTTCTTTTCGTTTGTAAATGAGGTTAATGGTCTTCCTGTTCTTGGATCATCTTCAACGGAAATTCGACCATTCTTAACTCTTTTATACTATTCATAAATCTTTAAATGATTCATGCAATTTTCAAGTTGGTTCAAGTTATAGAACCAACGATTACATGACAACTATGTAACCAAAGATGATATGCTGCGATTTTCATATTTTTATGTTCCCAGCGCATTCTGCAATCAAAGTTCTAAGACATTTTGCAAGCACCTTGTATGTATTGGATATCTGGTTTCTATTACAGTAATCCCTCGTTAATGTTCCCTAGCTCGAGTCTGCGACACGAACGTTATCGAAGGAGATACTGTTCTGAGAAATACTACCTGTTATCTGCATTACGCTTGATCGCATTGTACGTAAATAAAAGACACTGAGAATGAGTGAAATAGAGAGCAATGTTTAACGTTTGTTTATTCTACAGATTCTAAAATTATTCAGAAATTAAAGTATTGTACAGAAGTAGTTGTTTTACAAATTGCATGATTTTCGTATGGTAGCTCAACTTAAACATAGAGAAGATTTATTAATAACGTTACGCCTTCTAATACATTCGCCAGCCATTTGTTAATCTACCTTCTTAATATTATGAATTTCTTCTTTTGTATTTTAAAACATCGTTTTTCACGTTTTCAAGAAATCATGGTTAGTCTTACGTATGAATATTTAACACTAGAAACGATAATTAAAACGATAGATACGTGAAAAAATGTATAATACAATGGAAATAAATGTTTATTCATTCTCTTATAGAAAATCATGGTAAATTTTCAAAAATTTAGTCGAGTAAATTTTTTACAATTTTTAGTGTTAACGACCAGGGCTGCAACGTTCACCTCGTCGGTGTGGTTTAAGGAATTGATGGGGGTGACTCCGCGGACAATATCAAAGGAACGAGTAGCGAACATTAGCGAGGGACTATTCTTTAATTAAAAAGAGGATGTATTCCTTAATTACCTCTTAGTATTTCTTTAACCCCTTGTACAAAACGAATCTGACTCGTTACACGTTTTTGATGTCAAGTTTCACAATTATGAGGCTACTGAGTCTTATATATTGAAATCAACACATTTTTACATTCAGGAGGTATTCGTAAAACAAATTTATTCTTTTTCGTGGCCATTCCTTGTATGAACAAATTTAAATAAAATTAAATAGTATATGTTTGAAAAATTATTTGAAATTAAATCGTGAGTCAACCGGTTAATAATAATATTAAAATTCTTGAAATTTTTATTGAAAGTAATAGTGCTCATTCGATATGCCGCGCCGCACAATGTCCGAAAACGGGGATTTAAACGCGAAAAATTATATTTTACCTTGAAAGTCCATAAATTTTTTAAAACAAGTTTATGAACGATTATTAACACTGTTAACATTAATTTTGCTTAATAATTTTTATATTATTTTATGCTGAATGAAAATTAAATTATTTAATTAAAGAAAAAACCGAAATGTATTTATTATGAAAGTTTCACTGCTGCATACTATTTTGAATTATATAATGTATGTACATAACGAAGAAAATAATAGAAAATAGGAATAATAAGAATAAGATTAGCTAACTTTAAAGTTGTATTATTAAAAAAGTAGCAAAGGTAGCAACTGATTTTCAGAGAAACCAGGCCCGTGGTGGAATTTTGACCAATACGTAGCACTCTGATAACTTCTATTCCAAGAACTGAAAATAACTGCATATTAAAATTGGTTCTCTTCGATTATCTGTATCTAAAATTATAATGAATTTTAATCAATTGTTTTTATTCTAAAATAAAGTGTGTACCTTTCTGTGCAAGATTCGTACAGTACAAAATGAAATGATTGTAGTATCATTATTTCCTAGAAGGAGAAATATGAACTACAAAAACAGATTTCCAAGAAGAATAATAATGTCGAATTTCTGAGTAAAAATCAACCTATTTAAACAGTTTCTCGGGATGAATAATGTTTCAAATGAAGGTCCTCAAAGATTTACAAACTTAATGACACCTAAAGTAAAATGATTAAAGGTGGTCAAAAATTGGACTTTGTGGGCCGCTAGCAGAGAAAAACGATACGCGTCCGAAGAAGACAGCGTCACGACCTGCAGACTGTAAGCGGCCTGCCTAAACAAAGGAATCACCAAGTTAAGGAAAGAAATCTCGCCAGATAGGACGCAGTTAAACAAAGAAAAGAGAAGAAAAGTGAAAGGTAGGGGTTGACAGAGGGTGGTTGGCGGAGCAGAAGGAGAGAGATGGAAAGAGTGGGGTGGGCAGAGATGAAATGGGGTGAAGCGTGGCTGGTGCGCGGCGTACCGCCACGTCACTCCCTTCTCATTAATCAACCCCCCTTTAGCCCCTCTCGCGTCAGCTAGTCGATCCCCCCCTTTTTCCCTCACTTTCTCCGGCGCTCTTGTTTTTTCGACGCTCGGTTACCCTGTCGTTATCTCACTCGGACGAATTCGATTATTGGATATTTTAATCAAGGTAATAGGCTTGCAACTTCGGGACACGCTTAGAGTAATGGGAAACACTTCTTTCGCGAGCGCATATCGCTCCAGTTCGCTGGAAACGTGGCTGTCAAAGTTTCATACAAAACTTGAATCTCTAATCCATCGTGTTTTTCATTAAACCAATGCACAGCTTATGTTTCTTACTCCATTGGTCATCGACGTCGTTGAAGCGAAGAAACGGCTGACTAAGATTACTTTCTTCTTTCCTAACGTTTCACGTTTTAATGCTTTTCTAATATATACAGGGAGTTCGGCCACTCCTGGGAAAAATTTTAATGGGGGATTCTAGAGGTCAAAATAAGACGAAAATCAAGAATACCAATTTATTGATGGAGACTTCGTTAAAAAGTTATTAACAATTAAATTCAAAAATTTCAAATCGTTCTGGAAAAATTATTTTCGGTTGCGGGGGTCAATTACAATCATTTTTGGTGAATAGACATACCCCCGAAATCTTGTGCATTTTCGAGAAAAAAATTCGGTACGGTCAGAACTTTAAACGTTAATAACTTTTTAACAAAGCCTCCATCAACAAATTGGTATTTTTGATTTTCGTCTTATTTTGACCTCTAGAATCTCCCATTAAAATTTTTCCCAGGGGTGACCGAACACCCTGTATAAATCGGATCCACAAAATTTGTGGAAACCAACAATAACCTTGAAAGACAAGTTACCAGAAAAGGATAGTTTCTACAAATCCGTACGCATTTTTTATAATGATGTTCAGAGCAGTTATTCTGCTAAAAATTACTCATTTTTAAAATTGAAAAAGATCGAAATAGTCTGTTTGCTATTTCTCGTTTGAATAGTTTAATTTTAAGAGTGCACTTGTAAGTCTATTTTCTTTGCAAAATCGGTATCCTTACAATGATCTACTAAATTAATAAACAGTATTCAAAAGGGCTAAACCGGAGAAATATGGAAGGTAGATGAGCTTTCAAATCTACATTCGTTGACCGCACTTCCAGTAAAGTAGAACAAGTCAATAGACCCTTCTTTTTAAAAACGGTTGCACGTTCTCTTCTCGGAACTTGCGCGTAATGGACCTCCGTGACTGTAGTTTCATGTCGAAAGTAGTAGATTAAACCATTTCTTACTAAGGTAAGTACTTATTAGTGAAGTAAAGTTAATGTTAGGTTTTAACTTTGAACAAAGTTTCAGTCGGTAAACGTTGAGTAAACATCTTAAATGCTAAAAAATTTACTTCATTGACTTATAATAATAATTTTCAGATCTTTAGTTTTCTTGGATTTCTTAATAACTAAGACTCTATATTATTTACCCGAATAAAATCAATTGTTTATTTGGACTGATATCAACAACAAAAAATTGACATATATTCTAAGCTATCCGATGGTTGATGATAAATTTATGTTGGATACAGTTGTTTCTAATATGTAAATTGAAGCTTTTCTTTCTCAAGTTTAAAGACAGAAGAGAGTGAGTTATTATGTACTTTAGCAAAGAATTCAATTATCCAAATAAATTTCTATTTCTATTACGTGTTATTTCCATTATTATATGGTGTACGTAATCATGTAAGAAGCGACGAGATAAAAATAACGCAGATGTCTGCAGTAGCGGATCTAAACGAGCTCGAAGAGGGGCGCTAATAAAAATTCGTACAAAAATTCGAGGATTCAAAAATACCATTCCTAGAAATTGAAGATAGAAATAGAAATTTTAAAGTTTGATGATTTGCTCAATATTTAACAACGAGTAAAGAAATCGATCGAAACAATTAAAATTCAGACAATAGGTTTTTTTGACGAATGGGGGAACTGAACCCTCTGTGGCCAAATCTCCCAAAACTCCCTTATACTTTCCCATTGAATGTTTGCTAATCCAGCTAAGTAAACTACGTTTCGTTTCGTTTACCGAGTCTCAACTGTGTCCCATTTCCAACTCGTTCCTGTCAAATTTTAATTATATCGAAAACTCGTTAAGCTAATGATGAAGCTAGAAACGCCTTAAATGAAACTCAGTCTGCAAATAAGACGTGAAACTTCGACGAAGGTTTCGGCTGCAACCACCTAGTCGGCTTTAAACAAGGACATCGTAATCATTTTCTCCGATGAACTATGGGTTCGCTTAATTCATTCGCATGACTGCCAATTACACATATAGTTCTCAAAGGCCTCGAGGCCAAACGTACAATGGATATTCGTTCAGGTCGGCTTCTGTAAGTTAGAAAGGGCTTAATTAGTAATGCGATAGTCCCTTCCAATAATTAACTGACGTATACCCAAAACGAGAGCCATTATGGGATACAATGCACATGCTTCGGAAACGAGGTCACGGATGTACAATTAAAGGCAGTGCCTACAGTTAAGCATATACTTGGAGAATTACGGCATCAAACGAAACAAGACGATACTTGACCACGGGATTGTTATACCATTTCAAACAATAGTGTTTAACGTTATGCGAAATTTGAAATGATGTTTGGCAAATTTATTTCAGCGCGCGCGATTTTGTGTCTCATTTTCAAGCAATATATTTTACCCAGCTTGATTACAAGATTATTACCACGCAAACCCCATTTTTGAACATGATTTTCGAGAATTTATTGAAGATAAAAAGTAAACGTTAACATATCCGTTGTTTTCTACATGTTTTCAATTATGTTTAAAGTATTGCTTAAAATTTTTTCAAGCAATTTTAGTGAAAATTTACAAAGTCATAGCTGATAACGAATACCTTAAGAACAATTCTTTCTGTTGAATATT
The DNA here is from genome assembly GCF_051014445.1 of Colletes latitarsis. NCBI lineage: Eukaryota > Metazoa > Arthropoda > Insecta > Hymenoptera > Colletidae > Colletes > Colletes latitarsis. The sequence continues at coordinate 5,744,447 of NC_135139.1, read as the reverse complement.
TATTTGTTAAATAAATACAACAGAGTTTCGACCTAAGTATGTATTTAAGTAATGTAGTTTTACAAAACGAAAATGCTGTTCTTAGCTTGATGGTTTTCTGCTAACTGAGCTTGAGGCTCGGAAAAAAAACGAGACGTTCAGGGGGTGCAATAAACAAGTGTCCTTCTCAGGTAGTACTGACCTTTGCAAGGAAGGGACTGCACCAATGGATACAAATTTTCATTAAAAATACATGCATGCAATGCTTATTCTTAACACCTCCATTAAAAATGTTTATGACGATGTCAAGTTTTGACCTTCGGTCTACAAAATTTCCAATAAAAAAAGATATACGGGGTAAAGAGTATTTTACATCCACTTTATAACAAATTAGTGTCTGCAACATTATGTTTGAAGAGAACTGAAATGATCGAAATATCGTAATTAATGTCTTTAATGAAGAAAACACTATAGACCGTGCCATTAACTAATCTAGTCATTATTGCAAGTTTTCTCTTGGTTTAAAATTGTATACTAAAATTCGATGTTTTGTGTTTGCAAAGCAATACTAAGTGTCCTTTAAAAAATTAAATAATATTTAAAAAGAATTATTTAAGTTTATTTAAAAAGAAAAACTGGTTTCATGAACAATTTCTCTTCATAAATAGATATATCCTTTATTTGGTATTTAACATCATAAAAGAAATAGCCTTAAAAATGTTTTTGGCTCTTGTAAAATAATTGTAGAATCATACACGCGACGCAATAGGAAAATACAAAGTGGCCTTTAGGCTAAAATGAGTTTGACATGTCTGCCCTAAACACTTCTCTATTACTATGTATTAGATAGATATACAAGGTGTTCGGCCACCCCTGGGAAACATTTTAATGGAAGATTCTAGAGGTCAAAATAAGACGAAAATCAAGAATACTAATTTGATGATGGAGGCTTCGTTAAAAAGTTATTAACGTTTAAAGTTTCGCTCGTACTGAATTTTTTTATAAAAAGTGAGCAGGATTTCGGGGGTAGGTCTATTCACCAAAAATTATTGTAATTGACCCCTGCAACTGCAAATAATTTTTTCAGAATGATTTGAAATTTTTTCATTTTCTCGAAAAATTTTACACCTTCTCGAATTTTTTTCTCGAAAGTGGGTAGGATTTCGAAGGTATATCTAATGACCAAAAATGATTGTAATTGACCCCTGCAACCGAAAATAATTTCTCCAGAATGTTTTGAAATATTTCTTTTTCGTCGAAAAATTTAGGCACCTACCCCCTGTACATTTTTTTTAAAAATTGGTTTTTTATTTTTAATAATTTTGTTTGACGCTCTACAGAAAAGTTGCCTAATACTTTTTTGTAGATACCCATGAGCTCTACTTCGGAAAAAAGTTTCATTGAAATATATTCACTATTGTAGGAGTTATGGCTCTTTGAATATTGGACCATTTTTATGGGGTTTTTCTCATTTTGCGAGGTCAAGGACCAACTTTTCGAATATTTTTACAATTTGTACATATTCTACACTAAAATGCGCGTAGTTTGCTTTTTTAAACATTAAAATCGTCCCATCCGTTCAGAAGTTATGACGTTTTAAAGATTCGCACGAAATTTCGGGGTAACATTTATGGTCAGAAATGATATTTTTGGTAAGGAATTTTTTTCTCGAAAGTGGTTAGGATTTCGAGGGTATGTCTGTTGACCAAAAACGATTGTAATTGCCCCCTGTAACTAAATATAATTTTTTTAGTATTATTTGAAATTTTTAAATTTCGTCTAAAAATTTTAGTACCTACTCGAATTTTTTTCTCGAAAATGGGTAGGATTTCAGGGGTATGTGTATTCACCAAAAATTATTGGAATTCAGCCCCGCAACCAAGAATAATTTTTTCAGAATGATTTAAAATTTTCGAATTTAATTGCTAATAACTTTTTAACGAAGCCTCCATCAACAAATTGATACACTTGATTTTCGTCTTATTTTGGTTTCTAGAATCTCCTATTAAAATTTTAACACCCTGTATAGATATGGCGTTATCCCTCGAGCCGTCGAACGTGTTTATTACATTCGAGCGATTACAACAGAAGGGAATTTAATTTTCCACAAGCAGAACTTGAAAGACATGCACACGATACACGTGGCTGATCGTAAACCGCAGAAACTTGGATACGCACGAGTCTTCGAAGGAGGCAGTCAGCCCGATGACCTAAATTACCGCAGTTGATGCATGCGCTCCGTGCATCCTGAGGTTGAACAGTTGTGTAACTCAGACAGTTGATCCAAATAATGACGCAAGTTCTGGTATGTTAATCGTATCGCGGTGCACTCACCCTCTTGGAAAACTGAGGAGCATAACGATGAATCGCGTGCACCGCGACGGAGAATTTCAGGCAGCCGGAAATGAGATGCGCGTGAATTTGGATTAAACGCGATCGAGTTTGGATTAGTCGGCGCGGATTTCAGCTGGCGTTGAACAAATTTAGTCCCCGGTCGGATTCGCAGACAACGAACTCGGTCTATGCTTGCAATTTCCGGAAATTCATCTTAACGATATACAGGGTGTTCGACCAACCCTGGGAAAAATTTTAATGGGAAATTTTAGAGGCCAAAATAAGACGAAAATCAAGAATATCAATTTCTTGATGGAGGCTTCGTTAAAAAGTTATTAACGTTTAAAGTTCGGCCTGTAAAACGGCAATCTCCGAGTAGACCTTACATCCAATATATTTTTTCGATCCATTTTTGTGGAGCTCTGGCGCGCCATTAATACGCATTGTTTGAATTTTGAATCATTTAAATCCTCCAATCCGTTCAGGAGTTATGATTTTTTAAACATATGCATGAAATTTCGGGGAAACATTTTTGGCCACACAGTATATTTTCGATAAAGAATTTTTTTCTCGAATGTACGTAGAATTTTGGGGGTATGTGTATTTACTAAACATGCTTGTAATTGACCCCCGCAACCAAAAATAATTTTCCAGAATGATTTGAAATTTTTTAATTTCGTCGTCAAATTTTTGCACCTACCCCCTTGTCGATTTTTCTTAAAAATTAGTTTTTGATTTTTAGTAATTTCATTTAACGCCCTACAGAAAAGTTGTGTAATACTTTTTTGTAGGTACCCATGAGCTCTACTTTAGAAAAAAGTTTCATTGAAATATATTCACTATTGTAGGAGTATTGGCTGTTTGAAAATTGGACCATTTTTATGTGGTTTTTCTCATTTTATGAGGTCAAAGAACAACTTTTTCATTACTGTTAGAATTTCTACATATTCTACACCAAAATACGCGTTGTTTGCTTTTTTAAACATTAAAATCGTCCAATTCGTTCAGGAGTTATGGTGTTTTAAACATACGCATGAAATTTCGGGGAAACATTTTTGGCCACAAAGTATATTTTCGATAAAGAATTTTTTTCTCAAATGTACGTAGGATTTTGGGGGTATGTGTATTTACTAAAAATGCTTGTAATTGACCCCCGCAACCAAAAATAATTTTCCAGAATGATTTGAAATTTTTTAATTTCGTCGTCAAATTTCTGCACCTACCCCCTTGTCGATTTTTCTTAAAAATTAGTTTTTGATTTTTAGTAATTTCATTTAACGCCCTACAGAAAAGTTGTGTAATACTTTTTTGTAAGTACCCATGAGCTCTATTTTAGAAAAAAGTTTCATTGAAATATATTCACTATTGTAGGAGTATTGGCTGTTTGAAAATTGGACCATTTTTATGTGGTTTTTCTCATTTTATGAGGTCAAAGAACAACTTTTTCATTACTGTTAGAATTTCTACATATTCTACACCAAAATACGCGTTGTTTGCTTTTTTAAACATTAAAATCGTCCAATCCGTTCAGGAGTTATGGTGTTTTAAAGATTCGTATGAAATTTCGGGTAACCATTTCTGGCCTCACATTAGATTTTCGGTACGGAATTTTTTTCTCGAAAGTGCGTACGATTTCGGGGCTATGTGTAATGACCAAAAATGATTGTAATTGAGTCCCGCAACCGAAAATAATTTTTCCAGAATGATTTGAAATTTTCTAATTTAATTTTTTAATAACTTTTTAACGAAGCCTCAATCAAGAAATGGATATTCTTGATTATCATCTTATTTTGGCCTCTAGAATCTCCCATTAAAAATTTTTCCCAGGGGTGGTCGAATACCCTGTATAGAGCAACAGCGTTACGATTCCTCTAAAAATTCTAATCTTGCAACGAATGTAAACAGAAGACAGAATCCCTCCCGTGTTTACCGCGTGACGGATAAACCTATAATTCGAAAAAGAGGATAACTAGGTCTTGAAACCCACCCTCTGTCGGAGTCTCCCTAAACGGCTTAAGATGAAATTGTGATTTTATCGTAACGAAGCCGTACGGCTGGTGTAAAGTGGACGCATTTAAATCCAGTACGGGGATAATAATAGCGAAGAGTGGCGGAAGAATATGAAGAGTGGGCAAATCGGATGAGGACTGAGCTAAATAAAAAAGAAAAAAAGAAACGACGGGAGGGATAAAATGAAATTACAAAAAGTGTTCTGCGACGTAGCAGGATCGTACACAGGCCGAGCGAAGAGGGAACGGAAAGAGGATGAATAAAGCCTGAAATAAATTGTGTTATCTTTTCGTTCCACGCGTATGCCTTCCGCCGGTGTATCTAGCACAGTTACAGCGGCTCCAGAGGCCTCTGCCTACCATCGACTCGCTAATACCTTTCTTGCGTGTGCTACCGCGAAAGGTGCAGTCATTTTTAGAGTGCACTCGAAATCTTTTCTATGGGGGCATTCTCGTCGAGACATGGCGATGGTATATATGAAAAGATCCGCTCAGGGGATGCTCTCGCTCTCTCTCTCTTTCTCTCTGACTCGTCCTTAAGGACCCTTCTCTCTTATTGACCCTTGGCATTTCCTTTTTTCATTTTTTATTTTTAAATCCGACGTCTCTTTCTCTCCATTTCTCTCTCTCTCTCTCTCTCTCTCTCTCTCTCTCTCTCTCTCTCTCTCTCTTCGACCTATTCACCATCCAACGTTCCCTTTTCCTATCTAACGTTTCCTTCGCCGCCAATTTCCGTGCCACGGTACCCGGGCTTTCTTTCATCGACGCTCCTTCAGCGCATAAGTACAAGCACCAGAGAACCAGTTTCGATCGTACGACCAACCGAAGGACAGCTTTCGTTTTTACGAGACAAAACGCCGGTCGTACCGGCAACTCGGGTGTTCTAGAATCCTTTATGAGCGCCTTTGCGAAGGAGAGTCAACTTTAGACGATTCTCGTCCTTCACTTATAGTCTTTGACACGTCGATTATCAAACCAGTTTCATAAACGTGTCACTAGATTAACTTTAAGTTTTTTTTTTATAATTTACACTATCGATCCAATACAATTTGAACAATGGTTTCTGCAGGGCTCACATTCGCAAACGCTCACTGAATTTCTACGCAACGTTATACATATTCAATCCTGTACTGTTTGGACAAATTCGGCCAAAAATTGAAATATAGCATTAAATAACTTTTTAACAAAATATTCGATTTGTATGAAATTTATTAAATTTTATCAACACTGCTTGAAAAATGTATCAGGCAATGAAAAATGCATTTGGCTCAAAAAGTTCTAGTATAGCGTTTATTTTAACAGTACAAGGGTGTTAAACGTTATGTCACAAAAAATCAGACAGCAGTGAATAACATCATACATAAATATGCAAAACGTAGCAGTTAACACGTTGCATCTGTCGAATGCGCGTTTTATCTTTCTCCCGAAAGTTGGATTTACGATAAGAACGCTTGAAGCACACTAAATTTTATGATCTTTTGGCGGAGAGAGACTGAATGTGTACTGCTTTTACGACCGTGTTAGACATCTGCTACCAAGTAACCAACGTCTGGAGTCAGTTTTTCTGCAAACATTTATAGATCTGTAAATCGCATACAGGAAGATAATCAGATATGGTCACAAAAACTGTTCAACCATAAACGTTTTAACCATTGGTTCGTGAATCGTGTTAACGATCCCTTTATTTGATTTACTATTTGGTATCCTGATTGCCATGGTATTTGACACCATCTTTGTAATATATGTGACTAACAATGAAACTAAAATCACCCTTTATATCAGAGATTTTTCATTTTATTTATGCCTTCAATATTCTAAAATTATTTCAATTAGTTACTGTTAAAATTATACAGTTTAAAAATAAAATTATAGAGTTTTTTTTTGTTACTTCAACAATTACTTTGTTAGTTATTACTGATTGTATATTAAAAAATAGTTATTTATTGAACCATACAGAGCAGCTTAATTTCAGCAAAGTACCTTTTTAAGAACTAATTAAAATTGTAACTTAAACCAATACATTGATCTTTGTAGCAATTAATAATAATTAGTAAAATGAAATGACAGCCAATTAAGACAGTTATTTATATTATATTGAAACGAAGACTAAATTTATTTTATTAATATAACAACGTTATTCTGTTTATTTTATAAACAGACTTAAAAATCCACTTATCGGTTAACATCTATGAATGAAATTAATGCCTGAAGAAAATCCGAAAGTATGAAACATTGATAGACCATGATATTGAAAAATGTTTCAGAGACAAGCTTCGAAATAAAAAGCAGCCCTTCTTTTTAATAAAAAATCAAAATCACAAAAATGGGAACAAATATTAAATTTGCGAAAAAATATACTTTTTATACATTCTTTTTACAGATTTACAAGCCTTCGAAAACAGTATAACTTTTATTTGAAATATTTTTCAATATTTTGTATATTGTAAGAGTTATATAAAAATAAATGCAATGGGTGGCTCTGATAAAAGGGGTGGTACTCTCTCAAAAATCTAAAAGTAGCAGCAACGAAATGGAGATACTTTCTGAGATTCAATTAATGAACATTTATGTAAAATCGGTTAGTAATGTATCCTTCCAAACAAAATAGATAAATAGTCGATTAATCATTCGTATCATACTGAAAATCCCACAAAACATATTTTGAACTTTAATCTCTTCACGAATACCGATACGTGGAGGTACGCTTAATTTTGAATTTCACTCAAATATTGTAACATTACAGTAATCGTCAAATTGTAAATATCTATGTATACATTCATAATTAAATTGCAATCTAATATAGCTCGATACATCGTCATAAGATTCATACTTGTTGTAAGTTAAGAACATTTTGAATTTTTATTTACTTAAACAAGACAATTAGTTCTTACATAATTTGAATAATATAGTCAATGTAACAGGTATACGTTTCATTTTTTACAGGCGTGGTAAAGGAACTCAAATGGAATAAAAAAAACTCTACGGTATCATTTTGTAGTAACAACGCCTTAAAGTTAGAATTTGTATTCATTATAGCAGTATTTCCCAAAGTGGATTCCGTGGAATCCTGGGGTTCCATGAACTAATTTTGGGGTTTCGCGAGACAACTTGTGATATAACATCAAAATAAGATTAGCTGCAATATTTTCATAGAAACGCATTAAAATATTAACAAACTATTATTATTAAAAACAATTACATCCTTCGCACTGAACTTGTTTTTTTTTAATTAAGAACATTTCTTTGCAATTTATTACAACATTTAATACAGTTACAACGTTTTATACGAATAAATAAAATGACATCATGATTTTTGTTTTATTTAATATCTATGGTAGTATTCCAAACACTGAAGTTCATGTTAACATCGGTATTTTCGTTCAAGGTCACGGACTTTGTATTGGAGACGCTATGTACATGAAAGTCACTCAGGTATCAACACCGATGTCAACGCTAATATCTCTGCTTAGAAGTTTAGATATGGCAAGAGTTCCATGATCCGTAAAAAATTTCTTAAGAGTTCCACAAGAAAAAAAGTTTGGGAAACCCTGCATTATACTAATAGTCTGAGATTTGTATAACTATATCTTCTACGCTTCAACCATTATAAATGTTTAAATATGTGAGATGTTTGTAGAAAATAACGTAACTTACGAACACAGATATACAATTATAGTATACACATTATTACTTTTCATTAAATACAGTTTCATAACACTATGTGGTTATATTGTATCCATTTTTTACCGATTCAGAAGTTGTTACGACGAAACTTTAACCGCAGTTTTACTGGTCAAGCCTTCGATTTGGCAAAGTGTGATCTTCGATACATATTCCACATACCACGCGCAAACTTCTACAAATTCCAACAAATTTAAAATTCAATCACGGTCAGTATTGTTACCATCCTCCTCCGTGTAACAGAAACCGTCTCCTCGAGGACTATAATAGAGTGCTTCAGTTCCCTCCAGGCCGCTATAAAACGTTTCAGAACAGTTTTGGCCTTATCGAACCATCGTTGAAAGAGACTTCCGCGGAGGGTAGTAAACGAGAACGAGCTGGACGTTGGTCTCTCCAAACTTTTACAACACAGATCGATAATCAAGACGCTGCTGTTTCCTTCCGCCGAGGGGGTATGAAGATCCACAACAGGGACGGAAACGTAGAAACTCGGCGAGAAGGAAAGAGGTACGTAGCTGTCAGTGGAGGAAGGGAGAGAGAAACGAAGGGCACGGCTCACGATCGGATCAGCAGACCGGCGTTTATCATCGTTGGGGAATCTACTTCGAGGCTGTAATCACCTGCCCCTCTACCGTTCCTGTTCCTCGCTAATAACGAGTTACAACCCTTCCCCGCCGTCGATCGAGACCGACGCGGAGAATGCCAGGGTTGAAGGAGGCCAGCGGCCTATCCAAGTCGAGGGTGGGAGTAATTGCCAACGTAATCACACACGTTGCACAAACCAACCCTGGTTCACCCTTTCCTAGGTCCACGCGGTGCTGACCGAGGGTGCGGACCACGCGTCCACCTCCTCGCTCCCGGATCCGTTTTCGAGGATGATCAGATAGACGGACGGACGGAGCCCCGCAAAATGTCCCGTGACTTCTATTCACCCCCTCCTCGTGGAACCTTTTCGCAACTACCCAACCCCGTCGATGGAGACCATTCGTCACGAGGGCCAGTGACGCGACAGTCGTCGAGTCGCCAAGGATATCAGCGGAGATATTTGCACTTTGCTGCACAGCAATTTTTAATGGTCACAGAAATTGTGGGGCGTTTTTATAAATGTATCTGCGCTACGTTGCGCCGTAAATTTTCGACTACTTTCCCTTGCGAATTTCGTCGCGAGACCCTCCCCCGATGTCGAGCTTCTCGCTGGGGCGAAACTCTCGAGCATAAATTATCAGTACGTTGTAAGCTCCCTTTGACTATACCCACGTGTAGCAGTGTCGCGTCACCGACAAGAAAATTCTAAATACTTGCCTGACGGGGAAGCCAATCGCCTATGCCTAAAACCATAAATCAGTAACTTTGGTATCTCGCGTACCATTACTATACAAACATCCGTTAAAAAGCGAGCTGGGAAATTCGAGGCTATCAAGCCATAACTTTTTCATGCGTAAATCACGAACATTGTTTGTAGTCTATTCTTCGTTACCCAAGTTATGAAAAGTTAACCCAAACATAATGTATATAAGGGTGTTTTCTTTTTGATTTATTACGGGTTAGACTTTCACGAAGATGAAAATGAGTGTTGCTCACTAACACGATGCCTGGTAACCAGGGTTCTATGACCTATTAGCACTTGATCCGAAGCTCACGAAAATCATCTGCGCCCTGGATGATCCATCACCAAGGGGTTTAGATTCAGAATTGTTTAAATGATACTTAATGAAGGATACTTAAATGACATCTTCTTAACTCCAAGTACTATTGCAAGAAATTACGTTTTCAGCGCTAACTCATTCAGGAAGAAGACTCAGTCACGTGGACGATAGTGAATGTTGCTTCACGTTTCGACGTATTGTAATGTTCCGCGGCTCTATTGCGTCTACACTACCGTGATCCGGAGATCACAAGCGTGTTAATCTACCTATTGGCCGCTCGACACCAAGGGGTGTTACCAAAGACTTAGGATTACTAACCCTCTTAACATTCTCCGTATCATCAAGGAAGGGTGCTTAAACGACCCAATCTTGATTCTAGTACTAGTGTAAGGACATTTTCTCTTGAGTCTTTTTCGTTCTGGTCGAGTTTGTAAATTAACAACAACATAACCAGATCCATGACCCGGTCACGCCTGTCGACAGCGATGAACTAAATCTGACGATCCAAGGAGGATGCGACATCCAATAACGTACGAGTCGCTAACACAATGATCGTCACGCTAGTTGGAGCAATTGTGATATTAAATTACGTCAGTACTTGCGGCGAATCTGGTGAACTTTGTGCAATCGTGTCGTGAAATTGGCCCATCGACGGTTAATAGCTTTCGCTGTAAACCATATCGCGATATGATTGCCTATGGCTGGTGAATGCGGCTCGTCCCGGGACGATGTTAACATGCGAGCGTATGGTACCGCGGACGGACTAACTAACTCGCACACGCGGAAAGGTAATCAAACACTGGATGATTGTAACCCCCTTATAAAGCGGCCGGTGAAAGCGATTCGACCCGACTGATGAGAACAAGTCGATCGGTTTTGCGGGAAGGCCCTCCGGACAAACATCGTGATTGATAGTGTAATGAAACATTCACGGGGATAATACGCCGTACAAGGCAAACGTACTCGTCACTTACGCTGCAGTTGACAAAGCAACGCGCTGAAACGCAACCGTGCTGCTTTGCGTTTCCTTTCCTGCGCGATCCGTTCCTGTTTTCCTACGAAAGGTTACGTGACATGGCGATAGGATATTGCTTTCTGTTTCGAAGCGTTTCTTTCGACGAGCCAAAACGGTTCTGATACCGCTCGTTCGACAGGGATTTAAGGAGGTATTCTCTTTTGAAGAGTAAAAACAATCTTTTGAGTTTAATCCTTTGAAAACGTATTCAGTCTGAAGAACAGGAGGGTGAAACTTAGTCGCATTTATCTCCATGGGAGAATGGGCAGAGTGAGCAGGAAATTGTGCATACGAATAAGAAATGGTTAAAGCAAGTAGAAAACAAAGAGTGAGTTACAATTATATTCGATTATCAGGCACTTTCGTTATCCATTGGCAGTCTCATCTAATTTAAAGCCATTAAAATACGTTCGTGATTGGTATCATGATTATCGTAAGAATCTCATGGATTCCATTAAAGCAGTTTAATAATGACACAGTAAGATATATAAAATAATTCAACAAATGGTGAGGATAATTTGATCCCAACCTGAAAGGTAAAATTTACTTCAACCCGAATGACATTACTGTCAATTGGAATTCAAGGAAATAACGAAATTATGGTGATTTATAAAAATTTGGACACCTGGAATTCATGGACTTACAAAATATTGCAATATATGTAAACAGAAAAGTATAGAAAATTCTTCAACTAATATACGAAAATAGATTGTAAATATGTATATTGTGGGATCGAAAAATCTTCATACCCATAGAAACGGAATTTATAGCAACTGGTCATTCAAAGATTGTGAGCTTAGAATCCTCTGTTCAGTACATAAAATAACAATAAAAACTTAAATTTATTAAATCATACATTTAAAGCCGGTTTCGTCATAGACGGTTATTAATTAAATATCTTCTTCGTTACTAAGTTTGGTTTAAAGATTCCACGTATTGGAAAATGATTTTAACTTGTAAGTACATCTTAAGGTTTTACTAAGCTTTACTAAAGAGTTCATTAACAGATCCGGGATGGAACGTCGTAATTATTGCTTTTACAATTAAAATAATTAATTTGCTCTTCCATTTAAATTTATTAATTTTCATTTTTTTTTTTTTAAATAAATAACTTTAAATATTCAGGTGTCCTTCTCTAAGTCGTCTAATCTCCCGAAAGTAATTTTTCAGTTTTAATGTCGTTTCCAAAATATAAATAATAAAAGATTAAAAAATGGGACATCTTGTACATGAAATCACTGAGAGAAATCCTATCATTACTTGATCATTTTCTTGTTTAAATTTTAAAATGACAATAAAAATAATAATTTATTTGACAGTTACGAGTTTTATTATATAGTACATTGATATAAATGAAATATAAATGAAGGGATTACCATAGGAAGTGTATCGCTTTCATTTTCGAATTCGTGGTATTCTAAGGTGCGTGCACCATACTGACACTACAATGTACATGACTAACCCTCTTGATTTAGGAGGCAAGGAATCACTGCAAATATTATGCGCATATCACTGTTCGTAAATACTTCAAACTACCATTATCCATATTTCTCCTTGACTCACGCTATGACTCATTATTGTACTCGACCGAAACAATCATTTTGCAGAAATGTTCATAAAATGATATTTTTTACAACTTTAAAGATATTATTAAACAATTCCTCTTCATACACTGAGTAAATTCATTGAAGTTAAGTATTAATAATAGAATTTGAGCTATTCTTTCTGTTTATTTGTACTATATTCATGATTCCTTACACTTGCATAATAAAAACGTTAAATAAAACAAAATTGTAATAAATATACTGTTTAACGATTGATAGCTCAGGGTACTGTAAACTTATACTATGTTTACAGTACCCTAAAAATTTACATTAATTTTTAATCAGAAATATACGATTATGAATATATAACTCATTATTCTGATTAAGAGAACAGGGGAAACACTTAATTTAAGAGTCAAATGAATAAAATTTCTACCCACTTCAACGTTTCTACCCATTCTGATTTTCTTCTGAGATATATTGAAAATTTTAATAGTAATAAAGCTGCATACTTATGAGATAACTTTCTTCTTAACAATCAATAATTTTAATAAATACCTGTGATGAACAACTTTTTGGGGAAATTAACTGTAGATTCGTCTATGTTAAACTCTCGTGACTTACCTAAAACAAAAAGGAAACATTAAATTAATAACAAAAAACAACATTTTTAGCTCCAATTAAATCAGAGTTAGGGAACTTTTTACAATAAGAAATCACGTGGCAGTATACGAGGGAATTGTACCCAGCGAATCTAATGACACCAAAAACTTTAAGTGCGTTTTTCTCGAAACTATGTATATTTTCGAAACTGGCTGCGTCGATATTACAAGTTCTAATTGATCGAAATTTATAAAAGTGACTTGGAATTTATAATGAATCTTCAGGAGTCTGGCGTGTTATTTTACTATTTTTAAATTTCAAAGACGAAAAAACGAGGAAAAATTGATACTTCAAATTTACAGTGTTACAAATTTGAAAAAAAACTTGAGACATTGAATTTTTTCTAGTTCGGACTATAATTTATAATATCCTTACTAAGTAGAATCCATTTCAGCCTACGCATATCATTATCGAAATCCTACATTTTTAATTATTTTATACTAAACAAATTTCTGTGTATCCTCTAAAGATGAATAAGAAAATGTGCAAAACTCTCGTATTGAAAAGTCTCATGGCTTTTTCCTAAAAAATTTGCAAAAAATGCTTATTTTTTCGTTTAATCTACTAGAAAACCCCCTTAACTGCACCTCTTTGCACACCTTATTTAATCGCACTAATGTTCGTTTGTGCAATAAAGACGTTAAACAAATAAATTCAAATATAAAATATTTTTGTGTTTCGCTCCTAACGAACAATGGACATTTTTCTCGATAGGAGCCAATATTCCATTCTCGTTTCTAAATTTGCGAAGTACAAACGTTAACGTTTCGCAGAACAAACTCTTTGGTCGCTGTGATAACGAACGCGACCGCGAACATCGTCCATTCATCCGCGAATGGGGAAACATACCGAAATAATCGTAAGTGTAACCAGCGCGTAATTGCTCGAAACTTATATAATCTGGATCGAGCAAATTAAACGCGTATAACAATCGCGCACGCCGCTCCATCGACACCGCTAACAATCGACCATTGCATCGCCACAGTGCGGTTCGAGTTTGCATTGCAGTTCATCACCAGCCGCGTAGCATAACTCCGGCTGGAGTGCAAATTCGAAAGGGAGATCAGCCGCAGAGATAATTGTGATCCTCTTATAAATTGATTTCGGCTGCGTTTCCATTTGCCGCAATTCCGCACAGCGTACTGCTGCACAGAGCTAGAAAGATTACCTCCGATAGAGAAAAGACTCAACCCACCCTCCGATTTTAACCCACTTTTGCAGGATGCTTCATTATAAGGATCATACTTGTTACGATCTTCTTTACGAGAAACTGTACCATTTCATTTAATACAAATATCTAAATGAAAATAGTACACTATCGCCTGTCAAAGTTGGATAAATCTGATTTATATTTGGTCGAATACGATTGCACGTAATCATACTATCTAATTGCATTGCAACCACGCGATAATTACACGACAATTAAATAGTTATTATATATATGCTTTAAAGATTTACGATTATGGCTACACCGCAATTAGACAGTAATTACCGTGGGGACAGTGTTAATTGCCGTGTGATTACATGCAATTGTATCGTGGAAAATGTAATCAGATTATATTGTTCCCAACTCTGTCGTTCGTAAGTTTTTATGCTTTCGCATAATTGAAAAACTTTTGCATGTAATTCTAATCCCTATTTTTATGTTACATAGTTATTTAGCACCAATAATGAATAATCGTAGATGAATATTTGTTAAAGCCAACCTCACGCTGCATTAAATACAGTGAGCGTTTATGTTGAAATAAACTTACTTCTTTAAAATACTTTTTACTATCTTTAAAATAAACTATTTTTAAGATACTCATATCTTTAAAATTATCCACTTATACAATGTTACGTAACTTTCTTAATAGTAATTGCTGTTGATGATTAACCCTGGAATGGCACGCTGAGGTATTTCATGGTTTCAGAAACCTTTTCTGTATAAATAAATGAAATTATTAAAGTATTCCAAATTTAAGTGGATGCCACTCCAGGGTTGATTTATGTAATAAGAAATCTCGACTAATAATGAAATAATCTTTCCCAAACATGTTGATATAGGGGTAATCTTTCAAGTTTGCCAGTATACAGGGTGTTCGGACAACCCTGGGAAAAATTTTAATGGGGAATTCTAGAGGTCAAAATAAGACGAAAATCAAGAATGCCAATTTGTTGATGGAGGCTTTGTTAAAAAGTTATTAACAATTAAATTCAAACATTTCAAATCGTTCTGGAAAAATTATTTTCGGTTGTGGGGGTCAATTACAATCATTTTTGGTGAATAGACATACCCCCGAAATCCTACCCAGTTTCTAGAAAAAAATTCGAGAAGGTGTAAAATTTTTCGACGGAAAAAAAAATTTCAAATCGGTTTGGAAAAATTATTTTCGATTGCGGGGGTCAATTTCAATCATTTTTGGTGTATAGACATACCCCCGAAATATTGCGCATTTTCGAGAAAAAAATTCAGTACGAGCGTAACTGTAAACGTTAATAACTTTTTAACGAAGCCTCAATCAAGAAATTGGTATTCTTGATTTTTGTCTTATTTTGGCCTCTAGAATCCCCCATTAAAATTTTTCCTAGGGGTAGCCGAACACCCTGTATAATCGTAAAAACAGAGCGAAATGGTATTTATCTAAACTTCAAAATACTGTAAAACGTCTTGAAACACTATGCTAAATACGCGTAATTGTCTATGTTCGGGCGCGGATAATAATACGAAGCGACTGAGAATAAGCAGACCGAACATGTAATCAAATATCGTCTAATTTTGATACTCTTGGCTCAACGGAACTTGATACTGTATCATAAACATGTCAGCGTCTAACGAAGCCCGATTTATTAAAGATTACTCTTACTCTCGACAATTGAACAAGTTTCCATGCACATGCTCAGAAGCAGAATTGCCTAGCGTTGTTCGAAAAGAGTATAATAAAAACAACGAGGATTCGTTTCTTCAATGAAATTCGACGGAAGTGACAAAACGCAGGGCGACGATGCAACGAAATACATAGAGCAATGCTTTCAAAACGAGAACATATATTTGCTGAGGTTAAGAAAAGTGTATGGATTTAAAAATGCGAAATTGTTTCAAAAAAAGTAATTGAACATCCTAAAACAGTGGAGAACTTGAAGATTTACAATGTTACTGGCTATAAAATGATTCTATTTGAAATTAACTGACCACTCAAGGTCATTGAGGAATCACCCATACCACATTGTTTTGACTGCTTCAGCATGATATCTATTGTTTTTCCAACAAACTTGCAATAGAAGAGAAATGGCCTTGAGGCGTCGATTGAGTTCGCTCTGACCATAAAACAATTATCAAAAACGTTATCTATAAAATCTATGCACCAAATATAAAAATATTTAATGTACCGTGATAAATAATGGAAATAAATCGTATCTATCCAGAACGTCGAATACAAATGTCCTGAAAGAATCATGAGAAATGAACGTGTTATGTAGTGTAAGCAAACAAAACTGTATGTAAAGATAGAAAAGTTACGTTCCTGAAGTTTAAACACGTGTTTCTCAGAACCGAATTTTTCAAAACAGTGTACAAGATATCTGAAAATGTATTTTACCAATCAATTTCAAATTTTACAATTCTCTTTGTTATAGTATTTATTGTGTATTGAAGATCGATCTCTTTTTAATTATTTATTTTAAAAAATATAGACAAAATGTTAACACATTTTTGCTATTTTGCTAATCTTCACAAAAATTAAAACGCAAAACAGTGAATGCCTAGAGAATATATTAGATATAGTTTATAACATATCTTGGATTTTTGTTACGGTCAATCCAATTTGCCAGAAAATGTCCCAGGGATCGAACATTGATTATTTTCTAAATATTAAGACAGATTTTGTAGTTTATATTACAGAAAACTAAAGTAGAAAACCCTATGTCAACCAGTTGTTTACTTTATTTGCTTCTATTGTGTAAAGTCATACATTCGATTGTTCCGTCATTGTACCTTAACCCCTAGAACGTGTCCCTAATCGCAACGGGCGGTCATGCCATCCGTAAAAATCACAGCGATTGTGTTAAACCGAACGACTACCGCACGTTCTTTTATCCCGCGACAGAACAAACGCGGCACGATCGAGCGATCCCACAATCCGTGAGTGCAGCAGGAAACTAGAGGCACGTAGGTAACATAGGTAAATGCGTCTAAACAGATTGCAACCGCGGAAGGGGTAATCAAACATCGGATAATTGTAATCCCCTTATAAAGCGATCGTAGCAGACCGATACTGTGGCACGGGTTCAGGATGAACGTCTGGGTGAAACTGAGGAGCCAGCCGCAGGCTGGAGGACTTGATTGACGGAAAGGGAGAAGCATGAACAGTCGGCTAATGAAACATCAGTATGCGCACACAATACCGACGAGGCGGACTGGATCGCTGGTCGCTATTACGGTGGCGTGTTTACACGTTGCAGACCGTAGTAGTCCCTGGTTCCAGCAAGGAGGGTGCGCGGGTGTGACGAATGTGACGGGCGTAGCCCGACTCGGACAGGTTGCCGTCGTTCATGGGAACGCGAAACGGGCCATCATCGGGATCAACGAAAGAGCCATTCCCCCTGGTTTTCGTCGGTGTTGTTCCCCATATAAAACGTAGTACCGACCGGGCGTGGAAACAGCGTACCTCTGAATTATATTACGACGCTGCCTGGCTTCGAGCAACAACCGCGGAAGGGTTGCGTTTTGGCGTGCAGCCTGGAAATTGGCCTTTTGTCGGTGGGACTGCAAGTGGTCTGACCGACCGAAGGAATGCTTTGACTCAAGCTGTTTCGTTCAACGCGGTATACAATTATAATTCCGGGAGGAAACTTTGAGTTTTCGGGATGGGATTAACAGTGCCGTTCGCCTGTGCATCGATGCATCGGACCTGCGGTCTGTCTGTAATTGGATTTTCGTTCCGGCGACGTATAATAAGACGAGCAATTCCGAACGACGTAACGTTTGCTTGTTTTGACTATTTCCATTCATACTATCGACGAGGCGCGCATACAATGAATCCCATAAGTATTCGTACCCTCATTGCTTATGGGAGAAATTTGTTGAAATGAAAGGATGCATGTAAGATATTGCAATAAACTTTTTGCTATCAATGAACACACGTATAAAGTTTATTTCTACCAAATTATAACAAAATTGATTAACTAATAAAAAAATATATTGATTTCATTCTACATAATACGTAATAACAGTCCACAAAAGTATGGTGTACACGTGTTTCGTCCGTTTTGTACTTCGTTTCCTATTTAAAATGTAGTGCTCAATAGTTTTCGGTTTACAACTGTGTATTAATAATTGACTCGATTCAACCTCGCTCCTCGCTAAAAACCTGACAAAAATCGAACACGAGGCACGGCCAAGTCTCGTTGGTATAGCTGTAGAATTAATTTCTTCCAAATGATTGCACTGAAGCGGAGTATATTCGCTCATTGGATTTTGTATGTATGTATTAATGAATAATTAAAAATAATGATAAAATTATATCGAATAAGCAATTTCTTAGAAATGTCGCAGACTCGACAATTTTTCGTACAATATTTTTATGAAACTATCATCGATATAGCTGTATCAATGATAATTGTAAAACGTGCAGGGTTGTTACGTAACTTATCATACGATGCGATCGTGGTAGATGGCACTGCCATGTTGCCATAAAATTTGGCGTATGGGCTATTCCACGCCAAATCGATCATTTTTACGTTCGATGTCAGGGATATTGGTGAAATTGAAATATGATGTACTTCGCGTAAAATTAGGGCGTGAAAATCAAGTTATCGCTTTGTTGGGCGTTTCGTTTCGAAATTGTTTGAAAAATATAGTACTTTGAATTTTGCTATTTTAATCTATTTGAGTGAAAATGGACCTGTACAAATATACGTTTTCAACAAGAAGGAATGACTTTTTGAACTAAAAACTAGTCTTCGCAATTTAAAGATTAATAAGAAATCATTACCTTGTAAAAGTCGAATGAATTAATATAATTCCTAGCGTGAGCGTTACTATAAGTGACATCATAACAAGCTGTAACAGATGCCATGCGAGATGTTTCAAGTAACCAACCCACGTGCTTGGGTAACCATACTGACCTAACGCTATGCTTTTTAATGAAGTCTATAAGCGAAATCGGAAGTACTCGTATTAGTTTCAATTGTACCACTTATACTTCTCAAAAAGTTTTACTAACCGCTTTTATATCGATTTAAACAATTAAGGTAATTTTCGTTTTAATGTGAACATTCTAGTGGTATTCTAGTGAAAACAACAAATGGTTATATATTCATACAACAACGATAAATATAAGCTTTTATGAATTATGATTATTATAATAAAGTTACTCAGATTCTCATCTTTTATTTTTCAATGAATCAAATCTCGTGTATTACCATACTTCATACTAGTTTTAATTATGTTCCATTTTCAACACACATATGATTCTTTAAAGACCGAACATTGTAAATACATTTTGCACCCATTACAATTCTTAACTTTTCAATAGAACAAGAAAATTTTACCACCGTCTATACGCTTCTTCCACAGTTTTGATATTTTAATGGTAATATGGTCAATGGATAATAATATTCTCTTTACATTGTGAACTTTCAAACGCTGAAACAAAATTATAGCGTGTTATATTATTAGGCTCTTTGCTTCAAGAAATATTCCCATAAATCTGTTAAACTTTTAAAAATCAATTTATCATTTGCATATTGCAAAAACCATTTTTCAGATTAGAAAACAATATAATCCATAAAATCAATCTTTCTCGATGAAAAAAACGGAAAACAGCAATTTAGTTGATAAAGGAGTAAAAAATTCGGTTGATAAAGGAATAAGAAATTCATTTGTTCAGTTAGTGCTGTATTTTCCAAATTAATTCAAAACCAAGAAAATGATAACTAAAATCCCCTCCACAAGAAACGGTACGTACTACAGGTTTGATGAAAGACTGGAATGCATCAAGCTGTTCTTTAACCAGATAAACAAATTCTGTGCATAATTTCTGTTTTGTCGTACGAAACTTGTGTATTGAATTTTGTGGCACACTTATGGCTACACGATGGCGCTTTACGTTGGAGTACTGGTCGACCGTAGGGGAACCCCCAAGTAAAGCTTGCCAGTCGGTCGCGGGGAATTCCCGTACTTGTGTATTACTATCGAAACAGTTTTATAAAACATCTTTTCTTCGCTACCTTTGTAATTTCGCTGTATGGTTTATTAGACCTGAATAAATTACATTTTATATTACTATCGGACCACAAATTTTACGTACATGCGTAACGTCTTCTATTGTAGTTGTAAGCGTGAAATGAAAATACTTCAATTGCGTCCTATAGCTAGACTTGTACGATTGTCACGAAAATGTAACGTCAAGATGTGGAAGTATTTCTTCACGTCATCAAATATACTACTTTTTGACAAAATTTTTCAAACAGATTGTTACGAATGCATGAGAAACAAAATTAATCGAATTATCGTTGCACTTTGTTGTATCAACTTAATGTTTGATAAATTTCCAAGTCTGTGACTCCTGTTAGGCCATCGCTGGCGCGTGTTTAAAAGTGGCTGTGAGATTGTCTCTATAAAATAAAACTTTGTCATCGTTGGCGCGATTTGTCACGATTCGATCCTTTTGCAATCAAATTGGTCATGAACTAGAACTGTTCAAAGCATTTATTTTCTTTTGTATGTGATGAGTACAACTTACAAGAACCCGTGAAAGTATTCAATAATAATGAATTTGAATATCAATAATTAATTATAAATTAGTTTTATTAAAAGTAACTCTCGAAGATTTTTTAAATCTCCACAAATCTGCCTGTCATGCGTCATCGTGTCTGAATTAAGTGGATTTGTAGCACACGTGGTGGATTCAACATAAAAATTATAGTTGCCAATTATAAACGAGAATAGGTTAGAAATATCCTAGATATATGCAGTTAGTTCATACACAAGAAGTAATGTAGTTAAAACATAAATACGATCAAATGAAACAATGCATATGTTCCTAGGCCCTGGAGTAATAGAAACATTATCAAGATAACACAAAGATAATAAAGATTCTAATAAGAACTAGAAGAAGTGAATTTCAAACGAAAATATAAGTAGTTACTTTCGTGTTAACAAGACGTCGTGTTCAGTAAGCGTAGTACTATTTCCATTTCTCGCGTCACTGTTACCGTTACATGTTATAACAAGAAGGGCCATTATTCTGCCAAGTTTACTCTGACCATTAAGAAACGGTATAATCAAAAACCGGTTAGCGCAAAACTGGTGCTGACAATATAATCAAAAGCAAATTAAGTCCGGCGAAGAAGTTACGCAACTTTAGACGTTCTCAAATATATTTCCCAAACGCTGGATGTCACGAACTTCCTACACAGACGTACGCTGTATTTCCCCGATTACCACAAGACGATCGTGTTCAACACAACCGACGTTTCATTCGATCGTTGCCATTTCCACGTACGAACTCATCACCGTTGTAGAAATTGGTCGCCGGAAGTGGTCGGTTCCGGAATTATTATCACCATTATCATATATATTGGCCGTAGCAGCGTACTCGAGAGCGCTGGCGTAAAGCCGCGCGGTGCTAACGCATTTGATTTAGCGCTAATAAATAACCATTATTGTACGAGCCAGAGTCCGGAGCCCCCGTATGCCGGGGCGGTTGCCAGGTTCCCGAGGGAGAGAAAATAGAATCGACGACGTAGTTTCCATTATTGCGCCCGATAAGGGGATGGGCACGCGAGGGCGGCGCGGAAGCGTGTGTCGCGCGTACGTGTGGATAGGGTTGATTGCACCGCCATAATAATCCGTTAGACGCGCACCAGATGGCCGAGACCGCCCGAGTTGCTAAACTTGTGGCTCAGTTTTTGCATTCGACCGAAGAAGACACCGTGTCCTCGTCGCGTGACAAACGGCGATTGGAGGACTTTAGATTACCTTGGAAAAACGCCTGACGCGGTGAAACTCTGGGCCAGCACTTTCGAAAGTTAGCAACTATTTAATGAATGTCCGATCCAGGGCACAGATTTTAATGTCTTTGTTTAATCCGCGGTCGAGACGGGCTCGTTTCGATATTGAAAATTTGCACGTGGTGTGCCGATTAAACTAAACTCAAAGGACCACCCCTTTTCAGGGGACTAACGAAACGAATTGGGTTTTTTATGTTTACTTAAACGCAACAGAAACAATACACGTGACTGAGTCTATAAGCTAGCGTTTGTTACTAATAGCCAAGTGTTCTAAATGCGAAGTGTTTGAGTACTAATGACGGAGTGTTCTATGTCTAAAGACCAAGTGTTTGAATGCTAAGAACCAAGTGTTCGGCGTTCCGCCGTTTGCTAAGGCGTTGGCCTTTTGCACCCCCTTCCACCAAGAGTTTTCGTGGCAGGGATACAACGATGCCAATGTATGGCGTCCAAGGTGGAAGGTGCTACGTTTGGCAACACCGGGGATTTTCTACCGCGTGCGTCGGTCCCTGGGCCCGCGTGCAAAACTAACTACGAGAACAAGGGAGACCGAGGTATGCGATTCCGAGCACAGGTGGGCCATCTGACAGTCCGCTGGGGTTGCAACCACTCGAGACTGCCTTCGCCAACCAAGTTTATGACACTTTGTTCTGTTAACGAAACTTTAACTGTGCCCATGCTGGCCTTCATAAAAGGCGGTCTGTGTCATAAGTCTGGTCAACTCACCGAAACCCAAACAGTCTTCATTACAAAGAATCACCATGAAACAATTCTCGATAAGGGACTCTGATTTGCGAAGAATGTATTTTTTGGGCTTCGGTGAGTAGACCAGATTTATGACACAGGGCCACGTTTTAGTAAAAGCTTTAGTCAAGACCAGCATGAACAAATACGTTGAATGAAATTTCTAGTAAAACACTATGATTTTCTGCAAAATATTCCTTCATTTTATAAATATCTGGTACTGGTATGAGGAAATCTTTCGCCAACCACCGCATCGTTAATGGGGTACAATAAATGTAAACAAACTCGTTCGACATTTCGTAAACAGAAATAATAATATGCTGATAGAGGCAATGATGAAATTTGTATACAAACAGCAAGTATTCCTCAGTTTTACTTCATCATGCATGAAAGTAACCACAATCTCATTTTATTAAGAGTAAGTAAAAGAGAAATACAATATTGTAAGAGGGGAATGACCAAAACAGGTCGATATCGCGTTGTAAAAAAGCCGCGACCTAGACAAAATTCGAGCAACGAACTCGGAAGGCCTCGGCCTTCTGAGACAGGTGCAAATGTATTACTATGAGTGTGCGATAATGCAAAAACAAAGGAAGCGTATGTGAATGAGAAAGAAAGAGGGAGCGAGCGCGGACGGCGAACAGAAAAAGTGTAAAAGTCGGGAAAGGGATCGTCTTTTGGGATCAACAAAACAGTGTTATGGCGACAGAGTGTGATAGCGTTTGACTGTTTTGCGAAAATATCCACGAAAGTGGCAATTATATCTTATTCCAATTCAATAAAGCTCTTTTATTTACCCTCCTGCACCCCGTTCCTACAATATTCATATGAGAACATTAAATAATTCTATGGCGTATTAATGTACCGCTAGGAAAAGTTTTGTCTTCGCAGGAGAAAGCAAAAATAGACGCATATCACGGTGCATGATTCCAAAATTGCAAAAAAAATCAATAAATCTAGTACTTGTGTACATAATTACTTAAGGTATTAAATATGAAAAAAAAAACACTATAGTGGAGGCAACAGAAAATTAACCAGGCGTGACCATTTTCGAATTTTTAAAGAAATAATAAATAATAATACAACTACCGCTGAAGTAAAGAGAGATCTACATCTACCTGTAACTACGCGACGTGTACAACAAATATTGCATAATGATACACGGTTAAAATGGACAAAAATGGTAACTAAGTCACTGTTTACTGAAGAGCACAAAGCTGCAAGATTAGGATTCGCAAAAAAACATATGACCTGGTACGAAGAATGAAAGAATGTAATATTTTCGGATGAAAAAATGTTTAATCTTGACGTACCGGATGGATACAAATATTATTGGCACGATTTAAGAAAAAAATAAAACCGTTAACATGAGTCGAAATTTTGGCAGTGAAAGTTTTATGGTTTGGGCAGCATTTAGTTACAATTCGAAAACGCCAATTTGTAAAATTTCGACAAGAATGAACGCAGAAAAGTACATTGATCTTTTGGATGATATTTTAATTTTTGAAGAACATCATGAAAATAATGTTATCTTTCAACGAGACAACTTATGAAGAGCCCTCTCGTTCTCTGGACCTAAATCCAATGTAGAACATGTGGGGAATTTTATCACGTGCATTATATAGAAATGGGAAAGAATGCAATAAGATACGAGTGGAATAAAATTCAAAAAACAACATTAACATAACAATATTAATAGTATGAGAAACAGAATATTTGATATAATTAAGAACAAGGGCGGTAGTATCAGTTACTAATTTTTCAATTTAATTCTCTGAGACAAATTTAAAAGACTGTTCTTATACAAATTTCGCCATATTTCCGTGTGTCAAACTGTAATATCTTGTTTACGATAAAAATAAACTATTTTCTCCAGATCTATACATAGTATATTACTTTTCCAGCTTCTATTACACCTTAATTATTTCCTAGCATTCCTTTCATTATATCATCAAAATTATTTAAATTCTTATTTAAAATCATAATGTTCATAAGATGAAGATTTCTATAAAGAAATTTCGTCCACTGTATTGTAGAGTTTTGTCAAGCAAAGTACATAGTGTTATAAACTTGATGTTCCTGGGCCTCCCTTGTTTTCGAAGGTAGTTCTGCACACAGGCCCAGGGACCGACGCACGCGGTGGAAAGTCCCCGGCGTTACCAAACGTGGTACCCTTCACCTTGGACGCCAAGCTACGTTAGCATCGTTGCACCCTCGCCACGAAAACCCTTGGTGGAAAGGGGTGCACAAAGCCAACGTTATGGCAAACGGCGAAAACGCCGGACAGATTCGTTTCAACATAGAAAGATAGATATTCGCTACAGATTCGATTCGTTTTAGAACCAGATAGATTCGCTTCGACTTACAATTAGTTATAGACTCGAGTACGTACATTGTACATTTTTGTTACATTTTGTATAAACAATAGAAACCAAACTCGTTTAGTTTAGTCCCTGAAAAGGATGGTTCTTCGAGTTAGCGTTAATCGGGACACTTCGTGCAATATTTACAATTCCCTACGAGTATTGCTCGCCAGGGATTTAACAAGTATAAATATTGAAACTTTGTTCTTCTTCAAAAAGAGTTCGAGAAAATTGACGTATGGTGTTTCGCGAAAAAAGTGAAAATTTAAATTGCAATTACTTTAACGTTTGTTATGTAAATATACAGTTTTTGATGTACACACGCTTACACAAAGGTTTGTTCGTTTATATTTCATGTATTCTATAACAGAAACGTTTAACAGGGGTTATCTGACTCTTCTATGGACTGTATTTCTTGCAGGCTGCGAATAATAAATATAAAAAAGGAAATGGAATATCTAAAAATATTACTAAAATGTTATAATAAAAATGTGACATCATTTGGGGTAAATACAATTGGTATTGGCATCACTTTACAAAAATGCTTGGCTAAATCACAGCATAATGTAAGAGCTCAAGTTAAATTATAAAATGTTAAAGAAAATTTCTAGATTGGTAGTAAAATTTAAAAAAAGAATTCCACACCCCGACATTTCCAAGTTGACTAATTCTAACTCATATTGCGAAAAAGATGTAACTTCTTTATCTATAACAGGGTCGCTAACATAAGGCAGGTGTAGCCACGTAGTATAATTGCGATACCTTCGACATCCCTTCCACCAGCCACTCTTCACTTTATGTCTGCCATACTTCGACCCGTTTTATATCAATCAACAAAAACAAACTACAATCGTTGTACGGATGGAGCGCTATTTCCGCAACCCTCATCGAGGGAAGGCAGTATGATGTAAGGATCCATTATTACTTATTACTACACTATTCTCCTACCGCTTCGCACGATACGAGCTATTAATGGACCCTACGCCAATGCTGTCTTCCCCCAATTCTAAAAAATTGGATTTAGTTTATTTCTCTGACTACGCTAACGATGAGCTATAACGCTACGAATTAAGTTGATAGTTGCGTACAGTCCTGATTTGTAATAAGGATATAACTGTATATTCAAAAGCTTCACAGATAGTTTGCATCATTTGCAAAAATTCTATTCATCAGAGGCAAAATTGCAATTAGTTACGATACTTTTATATGTTACTTTATTTTATATTATTGCATTTCATTTGTGTATTTAGTTATATAATATTACATCATAGAGATAAATAAATATCAAAAGCGGGTCACGAGCTACGAGAGATTGAGAATCGCTGTTCTAGGACATTCATCATAAATAAAGCAGTATAACAATTATGCTCGAGTGTATAAGTAGAAAAAGGTGTTTCTGAGTACAATACGTTCCACGTGTACGCAAATTAATTGCATTCATGCTGTTGACGGTGTAAAGAGCCCTTACGTGCATGCAACAATCTACGCTTGGTAAACCTTGAACAATTACATTTGCTTCTTGATGTAAAATTCAACGAATCGATATCGACTTTATTATTGGACGTTGTGTTGTATTGAGATTCGAAACGTGTGTAACACAAGCACGCGAGGGGATGAAATAAAAGGATTGGAAAATGTGCAATAATCTTTTTTCCAACAAACGGTTTTTAGCACGAGATTTAATCGGACATGGTAATACATGTATAAATTGCAAGATGTTCTTTTTGACATCAGATAATCCACCAGTAAATGTAAATTTTAATAAATGTATTTCATGCTAATCCGGTGCAATATGCATGCGAATTATGGGTCCAATTTGTATTGGACTGCAAAATCCGTCGCAGCAAAATATGCACCATGTATATGACACGTTTTCAATCGTCGACTGTGTAACTTTACTTCGATTTCCGTGACTGTTAACAAGTTTATGAATCATACAATAATTATGAACAGTTGGACGTTAATTCCTTCGTTTTGCATAAATACAAGGTGTATCGTTGAAACAAATTCTACTGTTCTTCATTAAATTATTTTGTTTATCATGTCTCTATACTGTATTCATAAACCATCGAGCAGTATTTCCTAATAATTTCCAATACGAAAATTATCGACATTAAAGGATTGTGGAAGACTGACAAAATTAATTGTTTTTAATTTTATTTTTTTAAATAGAAGTTTTCGAAAATATTTTCGAAATATTAAAATGCAATTTTTTTAGAAATCCACTCCGATATATTATAACGACAAGTTTATAAATATCATTGATTTTCTATCTCTAATAAGTTAGCCTACCTTGTTTACCAAGAAATTCTATCGACTCCTACTTCTTTTTTTACACATTTTCTCTTTTATCAAGAGTTTCTTTATATACATAAATTATTATTTTGACATAACTACAACGATCTTTCCTACATCGATTGAAAAAAGATATTAATAAATTTACTATTCTGTGTACGTACATTATACACAATTATTTTGGTGCAGTATCTCTTACATTCTGTGTTAATGAAAGATTAAACGCTCGAAGCAAATATTGAAGCGTATAATAAAGCGATAAAACGGATCGTAAAATCTAACGATACAGGCAGCGTGTTTGACATGCTTGCTGTAGACGTTCGATGAATTCACGCTTCATAAAATTCTCGGTACGGCACGATGGCGGAAGCGGGAGCTTTCACGGGAACCGCGGAATTTCCACGAGGCAGTTCTCGGCTTGTCTAACCAAAACGTTCTTGATAATTAGGAACTTGACACGTTTCGCGGTTCTATCGTTGCCGCAAGATGTGACGCTTAATAATCATTGACCGAGAATCTCGGGCTCGAACGACAGGTAGCCTGTCTCGACCTTGTCAAAACCACGAATAGCCAAGCCCTAGCGGTTTGCTATATACTATCGCGCGGTCGTAGGAGGAGAGTGCGGCTTTCGGCACATCTGCGGAACCCCAAAGGATACCGTCACGACGGAGAATCCGGTATCAACTGCTGATGCAATATACCACATCTGTCCTTCTGTTCTGCGGAATGTTTGCGGCGGATACGTTCGAACGCCGAGAGTTCGGAGCAGCCCTTTGACCCCGTTGTCTGAAGAGGACCTCTATGAGCTACCCCCTCTATTACGTGTCAAAGCAGTCCGCCACGGTCAGTTCTATGCTACGATGGAGTCGAAGTATTCCATAGTGAAGGACCAAGATCGATCTACCTGAAGGACTCCTACTTCGATCCAGTAAGGAATAAGCATTTAGACATTTTTCTGGAATGCAAGAACACTTCCAACTTTTAGAAATGGCACCGTAAAATTGGCCTGAAGTTACTAGTTGCTTCTATTAACACGTTCGCTGCCAGATCAAAACCGTATTGTAAGCTACATAACCTAAAATTTGTTTCAATACTTATTTTTCGTAACCTTGTTAAAATTCACAAATTCTATTCAAATTTATTTCCCTCGACGTCTTAACTTGAGAATTAATTTTTCTAGTATCATAATGATAAATCCTGTCACCCATATATGAGTGACGTGGCAGTCAAAGTGTTAAAAGGAATTCTTGGAGTGCAAAGATCTAAAACAGGAGAATTTAACTTTATAAAAACGAAGACGTGTATTATATAGTCTTGAACAAGCGTTTTTATTAACCTGTTGATTCCTCAGTTTCGGTTGTAAAATACCTACAAATATGCTGATTAAATTTACAAAGTTACATATTTATTTGTGTACTGTATTATTTTGTACACACAATTTTAATATTCCAATATCGTGGGGATAAGTATTTGCTAATTAATTAAATACAACTATTTATACTTTTGAAGTAAATTACCTCCAAATTCTTCAAACTTTATATTTTTGTATTTTATTATAGCTTGCAAATGGTTACACATATCTAGATAACGATTTTGTAAATTCAATTATCAGATTTGTGAGTTTGTAAATGTTGATATAAACACTTGTTTGAGACTATATAATATTCTGCTTGATTTTTATAATACAAGAAATTAAATGTTAAAATTTGAAACGCTTGAAGACCATATATTAAATACGTGCATATCATTTCCTGTTTTGTATATCTATTCACTATCGCTTCTAACGCACAAAAAATTAGTGAAATATCAAACATTGAGAGAATAAACAAGATTGACTTATGAAGCGAAATAGTGAAGAATGTTAAAAAAGATCACGGAATTTCTACCATTTAATTGTGACCTATTTACTTACAGTCAAATAAAAACCTATTTTCATTACTAACATAGGCTTTCAATATAACGACCAGAAAACAGAAACATGCATATTCAAAACATTTTCAATACATGTTTTGTGGAAACAATAAAAGTTCTAGAAGAAATGAGACCATTGTAGGGTTACCTACCGCTGTAATGATCCACGCTTTACTGTCGTAAGACGTTAGAATACACTTTATATATCTAGTAACTTTAATCGTTCCGACGCACAGCATCTAGCACGACTAACACCGAAGTTGTTGACAAAAGTCTTGCAAGTTCTAGACGCCTGCTAGGGGTCATAGAAATGATTTAAGAGAATGCCGGCATTCGGTCAACGACCAGCGTAGACAGTTGTTTTCTTTGTACACGTGGCAATATCTTGCAATCCTCCGTCCTAGCCGAGTTTTCCTCCTTATATTTCAGGGAGTATATGATTAGTGGTCACTCGGTTCTCTCTGACTTTCTACTATCGCGATAGCCGAGGTCAAACCCCCTCCTGATGGCAGATAATTCAATCCCAGGACCTTCCTGTGGGTCGAGGGACCCCTATGACCGGCAACCCTATAATCCTGGTAGTCGTGTCGACGTGTCCCATTTCTGCTCCCCCGAACCACATCCTTTGTCTCTCTTTCCCTAGGCCGCCGAATAAGCGGCTAGCTACAGGCCCGAACGAGGTTATCGAAGGTAACCATACAGACTAGAGGCAACAGGACCGATCAGCCCGGCAGATTTAGCATCAGATGCAATAACGTGCCAGGGTTACTCGGTAGACGTACAATGTGACCAGGTAATGGCGGAGGCCTGTCGACAAGATTGTCCCGCGGGAAGCTGGACAGTACCTGTCTAGAACACACACCGTTCGCGGCGAGGCTCGAAGATGCTAGATCGAATTCACTGCTCGTTCGAACGATCGTCGGATAATTGACCGGGGATATGGACCAAGAATTTCGCTTACCCTCCTGAAACGTACGGAGATATCTTTCGAGCGCAATGGTCGTTTCGCGAGAAATAGTGTTTTTATAGAGAATCTCGGGAATTTATCGAAATTATATGCAAACTGCACCTATTCGGTTAAAGTTCTTATTTGCTTTATCGAATAACGAACGAACGAGAACACCTGGTTCGTTACAGGAAGAAGAGCTAATTTAATTCGAAATAAAATTCGGGATTGTCCAGGTGGGTGTCGTCGATATCCCCGCAAAGCCGGAATTTACGAGCGGCAATTTCAGTCGCGGAGTAAAAACTCCGCGACGTTTTATGTAAAGACGTATTTTACCATGCACCGCCGCATTAAACAAGGAATAAAAGTAAATCTGGGAGCTACGTTTTTACAATCTTTTATCGTCCGCTTGCGTCTCTGC
The DNA here is from genome assembly GCF_051014445.1 of Colletes latitarsis. Lineage (NCBI taxonomy): Eukaryota > Metazoa > Arthropoda > Insecta > Hymenoptera > Colletidae > Colletes > Colletes latitarsis. The sequence continues at coordinate 5,713,905 of NC_135139.1, read as the reverse complement.
CAAACCTTTGGCCCCGTCTCGCGCGGAACTACGGTCCGTTTTGGTGTGCTGTACGGCCGGATCGTTGTTGAATTAAACATGAACGATAAGTTCCGAACCGAATTACTGTTAGTGCAGTTCGGGATCGCGTACCCCTTTAACCGAAGAGCATTAAGCAGGATCTTCGACGGCGAAACGACTCACGTGAAATTCGTGTTACGACTGAATTAAACATGGCCGACAAGTTCAAATTAGAATGGTCTCTTAGAAAGCATTCGCATCGCGGCGTATCGTCCGATTCGAGCTGACTGCGGTTAAATCGATTACCCCATATCAGCGCGGTCACTGGAAGCTGTCGGTTTCAGACTACGACCGGAAATCCAGTCGGCGAGAATCGCGACTGTCTGATGTGAGTCAAACGCGGTCAAACGCATGGAATTACGAGCCAATACCACGCTTTAGTACACCGATTCTGTGTATCTACAAGGTGACCAAGAACGATACCTACGGTACTGGACAAAAGTATTGGCACGGCATGATTGTTATGATACAAGTGTTTCGATTTAAGGAAAACATTTGTTTATATATTCATTAATTACCTGTCCTAGTGTTTTACGTAACGGAAACAATAATATAAAACAAAGTGATACACAAAAATATACTATTTAAGCATTTTATAGCTAGACAAAAGTATTGGCACGGTAAAAAGTATTGAAAGTAAAATAATAATACTTATAATTAATTAGGAAACAAAGTCTTAATATTTTCTTGGTCGTACTTTTCTTTTAAAAACTTCTCTTAATCTTCAAGGCATCAACTAATTGCAAGGCATGTACTAATTTTCTTGTATATTCTGACTCAATATTATTCCATTCCTGAGGAAGAACTGTTTTTAATTTAACTTTATCACTCGTGGAGATCGATTTCATATCCGGACTTTAAAGTGGTGTGTTTAAAGTATGTGCAATGTTATACATTATCCAATAACAAATAATATGTGCCATATGTTTCGGGTCCCGATCCTGTTGGAAATAGAAATCCCTGGGGAGATTTAATTTTTGAGCATTTTACAATTGCATCCGTAACAATAATAAACCTCAGTAATTACTCATTAATATTCCACTGGTATCATATGTTTAGTAACTGCATTTAATAATTTCCTTTGTTATTATATTTTTTTTTAATCTTTCCGGTGAGGGACATTTGGATCGCGGAAACAGTCCAGTAATCGTCCAGTAATCGGAGCGTAAATCGACCATTACGGTCGCTACAGCACATGGATAACACAACCCCTACGAATAATTTCTGAATGGCCACTATAGTCGCCACCCTTACCAAAGGGGTTAAGCATTTGAGATCTCAAAAGAGGCTAATTACATTATACACATTTGCATATATGTATACGTACATGAATAGAATGTTTGCATTAATTTACTTACGCATACCCCATTTTTTTCATTAGTAGGTATATATTTTTAGATTCATTATTTATACTTTTTTAAACAATGTAAAATAATGTTTGTTCTCTATTAATTATGTGATATATATAGTGATTTTACAGGATCAATATTCGATCGATATCGTCGGACCCTACTAGCCCTTTGTTACCTTTCTAGTATATATTATTTAATAGTTTTCAGTTTACAACTGTGTATTAGTAATTGACACGATTCAACCTTGTTCCTCATTAAAAACCTGACAAATTCTAATCTTGGGGAGCCATAAAATTTACACTGACAAATTATAAGATTTATATTTTCATTACCAAAGTTACATTTACCAACGTTTGTGATACCAACGTGAGCAACAGAGAAGGCTAAATTATAAAGAGCCTTTCTAATTCGATTTATTGCAACAATAAATTTTCTAGAACGTTCTTGTGCAAGTATCATCATTTTATTACTGTCGTTATGAAAATGTTGAAGGTATACTTTTTCTTTATTGAGTCCTTGTTCTTTTATTATGATTTCGGTATGTAATTGGCTCTCTTTTTTAAATGTTTCGTACAAATCGAATAATCAGGCATGAATATATAATTAACTATTTACATTTATTTAAGTATTCATTCAATATGTAAATACTTTGTTATTAGTGTATGTAGTTTACTTGAATCAGTCTGTGATCATATATTATAAAAATTTGTACTAACTGTTACTACTTAAAGTCAATATCTAGGTATTTTTACACGAATATTATTAAAACATATTCACAGAAATCGGTTATACGCGCAAAGTATTTATTACCACCAACAGTTACGGATTAAGCTAGTTGGATTTCTCCGTAGAATTTTCAAAAGCAATATGTACTGGTTATTTGAACTTGATACGACAATTATCTGTTTAATGAAAACGAAATCAAATACATTTTTAATATTTTTATAAAAAATGAATTTAATTAGAGAAATTGCTCTGAGGAAGAAAATTCCGAAGTTGACAGGTTTCAACACATTCGCTACCATCATTCAGTTGCAAAACCATCTGCCACAAACCACGTTACATTTGTAAGTAGCAACTTTATTCAATATATTGCATGCTTTTAATTATGTGTAAATAAAATGTATTAAATAAGCCAATTAAATACTTTGACTATTGCGTCCTATAGTTAGTTCATACGTTTCTTTATATGGGCATAAAATAAACAATAACTGTCAGGTAATATGTCACAATAATTGTCACACTTATGTGACGTTGGTCTTTCACGAGAATCGACGTGACACAAATACGCGATGCGTGCTAGCGAACTGTGTTAATTTCTTGAACACAGTTATGTCGCACTGTGAACCAAAATACTAAAAATAGGCCAAAACTCAATTTTTGTAACGAATATTGTTCATACGAATTATAATATCATTAAATGATATTTCAGATACAAAGAACAAGACTTCTTCCACAAACTGATGGAAAGGGAAGTAACCAGGAGCAATGGTACGACTTTCCAGCCGCTTAGTATTAAGGTTAGAACGATTTCTGAAGTTGCAAGGTAGCGATCATGATATTTTACTAGGTTATGTAAGTCCGTTCGTGTTTCTTTATAAAAATATTAAATACTGTCATTTTATGTAGAACTTATTTAATCATTGATATATGTACCATTTGATTCCATGATCTTTTGTCATCCTTTAGGTAATTTAAATATTCCTTTGCAATAAACCTGTTCGCTTTTTTCATTAACACAATCAAATACATATGCAAGGTGTTCGGCCACCCCTGGGAAAAATTTTAATAGAGGATTCTAGAGGCCAAAATAAGACGAAAATCAAGAATATCAATTTGTTGACTGAGGCTTCGTTAGAAAGTTAGTAAGTTATTAAAAAATTAAATTCAAAAATTTCAAATCGTTCTGGAAAAATTATTTTCGGTTGCGGGGGTCAATTACAATCATTTTTGGTGAATACACATACTTCCGAAATCCTATCCACTTTCGAGAAAAACATTCGAGTAAGTGCTGAAAGTTTTGAGTGAAAAAAAAGACTTTCGAATCGTTTTGGAAAAATTATTTTTAGTTGCAGGGGTTAATTGCAAGCATTTTTGGTCAATAGACATAACCCCGAAATCCTACTCAGTTTCGAGAAAACAATTCCTTACCGAAAATGTAATTTCTGGCCAGAAATGTCAGCCCGAATTTTCATGCGAATCTTTAAAACGTCATAACTTCTAAACGGATGGGACGATTTTAATATTTAAAAAAGCAAACTACACGCATTTTAGTGTAGAATATGTACAAATCGTAAAAATATTCGAAAAGTTGCTCTTAAACAGCGTAAAATGAGAAAAACCTCATAAAAATTGTCTAATTTTCAAACAGCCATAACTCCTACAATTGTGAATATATTTCAATGAAACTTTTTTCTGAAGTAGAGCTCATGGGTACCTACAAAAAAGTATTAGACAACTTTTCTGTAGGGCGTCAAACAAAATTACTAAAATTGAAAAAAGAATTTTTAAGAAAAATCGACTGGTGCCTAAATTTTTCGACGAAAAAAAAAATTTTTAAATAATTCTGAAAAAATTATTTTCGATTGCGGGGGTCAATTACAATCATTTTTGGTGAATAGACATACCCCCGAAATCCTACCCACTTTCTAGAAAAAAATTTAAGAAGGTATGAAATTTTTCAACGGAAAAAAAAAATTTCAAATCGTTTTGGAAAAATTATTTTCGGTTGCGAGGGCCAGTTACAATCATTTTTGGTCAATAGACATACCCCCGAAATCCTGCGTACTTTCGAGAAAAAAAATTCTTTACTGTGCAGGCAGAACTTCGAACGTCAATAATTTTTTATCGAAGCCTCAATCAACAAATTGGTATTCTTGATTTTCGTCTTATTTTGGCCTCTAGAATCCCCCATTAAAATTTTTCCCAGGACTGGCCGAACACCCTGTATGTTTATTCTTCGGTGTTTTTTAACTATGTATTTTCTATTAAGAAAAATTTGTAAAATATCCCAATAAAGTTGCAATAATTTTTGTCCCATAATTAAAAGTATATGGAAAACAACCCCTTCCTTGAATATACGTGATAGCCGTTTATCTTGTACATGTAGTTGTTTTTAATCGATCCAGTTGTGAACAGTATTTTTTGCTATGAATAGCCCGGTTACGCGGTAAAAGTACATGATGAAGTACCTAATAAGTTGTTTCTCGTTGAACAAATTTTTCTCTACCAATATTAACGCTCTGTTCGTCTCCTATTTGCTTGGATCGTAAAATATACAGCTGATGCGAGCAGCAAGTCTTCTTCAGACACTTTTATTTAAGCTTTTGACCGTACTGAGGTCTGCGCTGGAACACAGTGAATAGCGAACTGATCGTGAATAACAAGCGAACAAGTTCTACAACTACTCATGAACAGTTTGTGAACAGTTTGCGAACAATTTGCAAACAATTCTGTCCTCTGTGGACCCACTATAACGGGTCACTGAACTCATTTCGGCACACCGGTATCATAAAGTTTAAACAAACGATATAATTTTCGGTGTAAAAATAGTCATGTCATTTATATTTCACATTATGATCGTTGTATCGCGTATAATACGAGGGTCGTTCGATAAGTCCTTAGAAAAATCCAAGAGCTGGCGCTCGTAGCGTCGAAAACTTTTGTTTTTAGTAAGCATCATGACACACTAGACAGCTGTCAAATTCTCAGTTATATCCACCACACGATTTCGTTTGTATTGTCCATTGAGAAGCAATAAATTTTTGTTTATTTAGAAATATGGAAAAAAGTGAGTTTCGAGCGGTTATTGAACACTTGTATTTAAAAGGCTTAACACCGAAAAAGATCAAAGCTGAGTTAGATGAAGTTCATGGCACATCTGCTTCTGTGTTTACAGTTGGATAAATGAATTTAAACATGGCCGTACATCCACAAATGATGAACGTCGTTCGGGACGTCCAGTGGAAGTGACTACTCCCAAAATGATTGACAAAATCCATGATATGATTTTGAGTGATCGACGAACCAAAGTGCGCGAAATAGTTGAGGCCACAGGCATATCGCAAGGTACAGTATTTTCAATTTTGCACGAAAAATTGGGTATGAAAAAAATCTGTTTCGGCGCTTTTTCGGCGCAATTGTTAACTCCGTAGTTGGTTCGGAGAGTTAAATTATAGAGCAAATCAATTTCTTGATTTACAAAACACTTTATTTAAACAAAACAACAACAATATTTACTATTATGATCACTTGTAAGGTGATCTATTAACGGTCCAAATTTAAAGGAGATATCACTTGTAAGGTGTCATCCGTTATAATTTTCAAGTTTAACAAAGCTTGCTTCTATTTGCGTCCGGTGCGAAAGCAAGTTCAAAATCCAAGTTCTTTTAATGTCCAAGTGATTCGAGAATCTAGTTAATTCCTTCGAACGTCCAAATACTACGAGAAAAGAGCTAATCCCCTTGAGAATGCAAGCAATTCTGGCCTTTGTTCAAAGTCCGGTCCTAGAGTAAGCCTCCGATTCTCCTTAACGACTTCTTGGAGGTGTTCAATGTTCGGATTGAGCCCTATCCTGCTCAATCCGAATTTTGGACAGTTTTTGGATTGTGCAACGCCCACAGACTGGTTTGTTTCATCCTGCAAATCAAGGTTTGCAGGACGTTGCACAATCCCTGGGTTTATTTATTACCCATTCTTTATTCTATAGTCCTAGTGACTGTCCTAAGTCCTGGTGGTCAACACTTGAGGGTTTGCGTTACGTCAATTGCTGTCAAGGGTGGTCTAATCGGGGACCATTTCCAGAGAAATCTGAAACCGGCATCCGGCCAGACCTAGTCCTTTAGAAATTACATGCAGTCCGTGAAAAATTGTGACTTCCTCAAAAACAGCACTGTTCATTGTCGATTGCAGCGGAAACCCTTCACGTGGCAGCAACAGCAATCCTGACGAGTTTCTACGTCGATAAATAACTGTGCACGAAATGTGGATACTCCACTACACTCTAGAGACAAAGAAACAATGGGTTTTTGAAGGCGAACGGGCTCTGAAGAAGGCGAAGATGGTGAAATCGGCCGGCAGTTTTTTGAGATGCACACAGAATCATCTACACCAATTGCTTGGAAAAAGGAAAAACAGTAACTGGCGAGTATTATGCGTGGTTATTGTATCGGTTGAGCGAAGAAATCAAGAAAAAACGTCCTCATTTAAAAAAGAAACAGATCCTCTTTCATCAAAACAATGCACGGATGCAGACCTGTGCAGTTTCGATGGCCAAAATCATGGAATTGAAGGTCGAATTATTACAACATCCACCGTATTCACCGGATTTGGTTCCCAGTGACTTTTTTTTATTTCCAAATTTTAAAAAATGGTTCGGCGGGCAACGGTTCACGTCAAACGAGAAGGTCACCGCCCAAACAGATGCCTATTTTGAGGACCTTCTGAAATCTTACTTTTTAGATGGCTTAAAAAAGTTGGAGAAGCGCTTGGAAAAGTGAATAGAGCTAAAAGGAGATTATGTTGAAAAATAAAAAAAAATCTATCAAAAATAATTTGTTTTTCTATCTTTTTCTAAGAACTTATTCAACGACCCTCGTAACACTGAAACTCTTATATTTCAATTTTTTTCTAAAATCTACCACTTGCGATAAAAAACGCTGGGAACTAATAGTGTGAACACCCTGTATGAAAAAGATACAGAGCGTAGCGTTGTTTCGCTCTTGACTCGGCCGTTTGATGCGCCCGGCCAATCTCCGCACTCGTGCGTGGAAAATAAATTCTAGAATGCAATCGCCGAAACGATAGATCGGTAGAACGACTGAGTGCGGTGTTGGTAGGGGTGGTCGCCGTGAAAGAGGGAAAAGAGGCGGACGAGTATTGGAGATGGGAGGGGGATATAAAGGTTATTCGCGTCGTTACAGATGTATAGAAAACATTTGGCCCCGGCAAAAGGTTCCACGCTTCCGCGGATAGGATTTGTGGTAGACGAGGGTGGTGTGACGCGCCAGTGTGCGTGTGCGAGGTGCGTGCGTGTGCAGAGAAGCCCGAGCTTTGCAAATAATATATTGCGCCGCGAATTGAAATAAAAATCCACCGGTTGCTTTCGGCCTCTCAAAAGACATACGACATCCTATATTCCGATTTTCGCGGTAGACAGGGGAGAGAGGCGCGCGTAAGCCAGACTGCTTCTTTTCCTCTTTATTTTTTTCCTTTCCTTCGTTACCTGCAGTTTCCCGTATCCAGGATACGGCTCGTTGTTCCTTGCTGAGACGCCTGTAAAGGTGGCTGCACACTAAAGAGCGGACACGAACGATGCCGTACGGGATTTGGATTTAACGTTCGTTTTCACAACTTTTCACGCTGTGCGCGACCATCGAGAAGAATTTCGACTGCGCGGCTACCGTCACTGATGAAAAATCAAACAGCAATCGTTGGTTTATTGTTTTGTATTATAGCGAAATATAAAAACAACTCGTGAAATATCGAATTTCAATAAACGCGATAATAAAATAATAATTATTTAATATCACTGGATCATATATATTTAAAAATTTGATTTTCAGATTAAAATTTGCATCAAAGTGAAATTAACCTTAAAGTGAGAAAACTCGTGAAATATCGAATCTCAATAAACGCGATAATAAAATAATAATTATTTAATAACACTTGATCGTTTATATTTAAAAATTTGATTTTCAGATTAAAATGTGCATTAAAGTGAAATTAACCTATCATAAACACAAGGGAGGAGAGATAATTAAATGTACTTTAAAATTTATTTAATGCTACTTCCTTCTTTGTGAAATAGGATAAAGTTATCAAAAGTTAGTATAGCATATTTGGAATACTATTGGTAATTTGGAACATTAAAATATCTAGAAAACTACTATCGTTATTTATCTTGTAACAGAGGGAAATTATCTGTTAATCAGTGACACTTGTGAACAAACTGTAATTTTAACGTTTACACTCGTAAATTGTTACCTTATCTGATTCTTCGATCAGACCAAAGTTTTAGGTACTCTTTGTTCGTTATTATTACTGAAAGTTTGAAACATATAAGTTTATTAGTTCTATTATATTATACAGATTATTTGATCCCATTCTTTGCCGAAATTATTTATTCATATTAAATAAACTTGTATTCCAAATATGCTGCACTTCCTCTAGTACTTCTTTCTAAAGATATTTAAGTGTGAGGAAATATTATATTTTAATACGAATAAATAAAAGTGTATATTTTATCCCGTTCATTTCTCTTTAAATAATGTAAAAATATGTTTATATATTTTTGCCTAAAGTGTCATTTTTTTCGGAATGATTTTTATTTTTTTTCGAAATTTTTCATTTTCGTCAATTAAATACAGAGTAAGTCACACAATCGGAACAAGTTATGTCTCGAATTTGCTAACAGATGGAATGAAACTGTAGCAAGTAATTTCATTTCAATGGATTGGTGAAGTTCTCTCGATGAAAGTAAGTCTAAACACGACCACCTTGGAACTATATTTAATCACATTAATACGAGTCGTTTTTGAGAAACTTTCAAATACGTATATCTAAAAACAGACCGAACGAAGGCGAAGTTGAGTTCATCCTTATCAGGAAAACATCGCCAATAATTAGTAATACTTTCATGAATTTATAATAAAAAATCTAAACAATTTTATTTTTCAATAGTAGTTGATAAACTGAACTTTAGTAACTCCTAGTCGATTCCTGAAAAAAAATTACCTACCCTATCATATTTCTGTTTATTACAATTTTCACTGAAAATCGATATATGATCGAAAATTAAACTATAATTTGTCATAATATTCTTAGTTACGACAATTTGTTCAACAACTTGTACCATTTTTGGCATATATTATATCGAGTAAGTTTTAAAGCGCATGAACAACAATACAATGAGAATACAGAACGAAGTATAGCACGAAAAATGCAACTGTTAAGCACTTAACAAAAATGCTTATATGGTGTTCATTTTTTTCAAATGAATGTATGAACTGATTTTTATTAATGGGACGCTCAATGCTACTGATTACAACAATCTTTTGAAGAAACGTTCTTTGCTCTAGTTAATGCAAAATAGTGCACATATCTCCACTACACTTAAAAGATTTCTCGAACTTTAAGTAAAACATTGATGGAGAAATTATTGGATTGAGTTTTCGCAATAAATTTGGACGCATTAATGAACCGTTATTTCGCAGTTTAAAGAAGCCATAACTGTTAACCCTTTGCACTCAGAGACTTTTCATCGACCACTTACTACTAACTTAAATACTCTTTCTCACGAAATAGATAGTAAATATTCAAGTAAACATATCATTTTTTTACATTCTCCGCTTATGTATTTTGTTTTATATAATCACTTTAAAACAATAATATCGTTGTGTTCCATTAGAGGGTACATCGAAATTATTTGCTAGATGTCTCTTCAGAGGGGACAGCCGAGTGTAAAGGGTTAAAATTGAAGGCATAACGTCTCAATTATCTTACCGCTATAGTCTTATAGTTACTAAATTCAAAAATCGCCTCACTGTCATGATACCTTAAATAGTGGACACTTTCAACTATTGTACCACTAACTCCCATGTTTCCTTTGTACCTTAGAGAAGAAGAATCAAGTTACTTCTTTTCATTTTTGAAATATTAATTTTTGTTGTCTATCAGCATCCTATGGGCCACCCTGTACTTGATGCGTTAATTTGATGTTCTTACGAACACTTTCCGGTATTTCTGGTCTATGCTCACCCTACCATTCTCATAGAAGGGATCCCTGCGCTCGCGTTAAAATTCCACGAATGCAATGCATTTTTATGGGATCAGGGCCACAAATTTATTAGGGGTAGGAACCGCTGTGTTGCTCGTTTGTTGGTCCCGTGATGTTATCCGTATCGCGTGCCCGCCCATGTCGCCTCCCTCTCCCTTCTAATATATTCGCGACGCGAGTCAACGAAAAAAAAAAAAAATGACGGGCGAGAATATCAAAACACGTATAAATTGTCGGGTCTCATGGCGTCCGCCCGAAGAGTATGATGAATGCGTATACGTGCACGCGTTCTACGTTCACAGACTGAGAAACACGATCCGTGGTACGAAACGGAAACGTAAATCAGTTCTTCGTTTTTGTTTTCTTGCATTCTTATCGTGGACACTGTCTCTTTTGATGCGAGCTATAAACGTAAATATAACCGCAAATATCCGTTGAATAAATATAGAAGTTTACGAGACCGGCGTAGTCGTTTGTTTCGTAACTTTATAGGATTTATTTCTTATCGCGAAAATACACATGCCCAGAAATAAGGATGGAGAGCACACGAAGGACCATCGAACAAAAAGATATAGTATCGTTTCCTTTTCCTCTATATTTTCTTACATATGTACGCCGTTCTACGTTCCGCAGCGAAAAACTATCGTTGCTTCTCTATGAAAGCTGAAAGAACACTGCATTGCGTATTTATAAGACCTGGTGTTTTCAAATCTTGGGCGATGTGTATATCGCAACTGATTAAAATGTATTCCGTTTTGTTTATTAATTGAAATCTCTCATTAATAAAATTAAACGTAGACAGAGTAAGTTGAATCATAGTTAGAATCAAGTTAAATATAAAATCAACGAATTTTATGAGATTTTCAATATGATATCTAATAAACAAAACGTTTGAAAAGCTTAATTTAAACTTATGTACAATTGGCAGTTTGTCCGAACGTAATAATACATACATCGTGTGTAGTGTTTCTGAGCTTTCTTCGTAACAGAAAAGCTCATTATTATAAGCCTCGTAGATTATAATTTCTGCTAATGTAGGTATACCGAAAGGTGATGCAGAGTCCTTAAGTTGAATAATGTTGACATAAAAAGACGCATAACAAGAAGAAAAAGAGAAATCAACTATTAAATGGCAAAAAATTACGTTTTTGAGACTTGAACGAACGAATAGTGATTTAAATCAAATTCTAGAATAAAATAAACAAACCAGAATATATTTTATACATGTCGTTTCAAACTTGAAAACTTCAGAAGGGTCTTATAAATATGCAAAGCAGTGTAGAGGCGTTGATCGTCGCGAACAAAATTTTAAAAAAATATTTATGAAAGTCACAGCTTTGTTTTGAATGTAACGTTGTCGGTGTTACTATCGTGCAGCGTGGAGTCGTGAAATAAAATTAAAAAAGCGCAAGGGGAAAAAGGACCGCGGAAAATAATATCTGGACTCTGACAACCGTGAACGAGAATTTTGCTTTCTGGTGGTCCTCCTCCTCTGAACTGGATGTTTCGTGTAACGGGGTCTCGCAACCTCTATTAAGGCGATATGCGTTGAAAAGGACTGTCGGGTATACGACAGAAGCTGATTCGCCCCTTGGAGCTCATCCTCCCTACTTCAGACCCGTTTTGTTCGGCACATTTCGTCGAAATTCGCAACGCTTCTCGCCGTTTCACGGACGACGTTCTTTTTATTGTACGAGAATCTAATGCGAACATGATCGTTTTTACTTCTCTCTTCGAATAAAAAGAACTTCTTCGTTGAAACTGCCGTTTTTGTGAACGACGCTATATTTGTAAACTGAAATAAACGTTTACGACACTTTGAAAATGGTATACATAAAGTCTGTAGTGTTTTTCTTATGTGTATCAATTTTTTCTTCTAATATCCTGGCATTTTCGTTTATTTCTAATCAATTTCCATATATTCGATCGAGTCACAAGTACTTAATTACTGTTTTCTTATACCATCTCACTTGCTCCAAAAAAATTGTACATTATAATAAAATCTGAAACGTATTGTAGTATAACTCCTATTATTTATTATGTGTACCACTCATTCATTACGTGACACCTCTTCCCATTTAGTTGACAGTTTGTTAATTCCTGTTCCAATGAAATTAACTGATTTTGATGAAAAGAATTTTTCGACGAATTTCCGAACTTGATTGTCCATGAAAAATTGGGGTGCAAATTTATTCGAAATTTACTTAATCGATCAGTTTACAGTGTTATCATAACTTTAACAATTCCTCGAAATTTAAAGATAAACTATTTTTTTTTTATTACAGACAAGTTATATTTTTACAAAATCCATAGTTCCACTTTAAATTCATGCCATTTTACTAATTTTCAATGTTTTGCAATATTCGAGGTCCATGTCCTGTTATACTTCTTATAAATAGTGCTCTATATAGATTGTTATTTAGAATAATTATGTGATTTTTAGCCCTATCATAAACCTTGCCTGACAGAGAGTCTAAGGAGCATACTGTTACAAATTTCAACAATTCGCACTATGCAGGATGATCCATTTAAATTGAGATTGTAAAAAATCTGTATTTTAAAGTTAAAAAAATTAAAAAAAGAATGTGTTTTAAAAAAGCAAACTGACATATGTCATTTAGTGTTTCGAGTGGGGAGTTAAATGACACTACTAGTTTTATATTGCGTAGTACGTTTCAAGGTTATTCCAAGGTCAACTTTTCTTTTTTTTTATAATAAACCCACATTTTTTATTTCGGAATCATATTCTACGTAAAAAATGCACAACTTTTATTTGAAACATTTTTTTGTAGATTCAATGTTTCTTAAGATATTTAGCTGATTTTTCATGTTTATGTTACGGATAATTTTGTTTTTCTATTAGAATGACAAAGTTACTTTTTTTTGGAAGGTTCTCTATTCATTTAAGAACATCATAATTAATGCTCGAAATTTTTACCTTCAATTTCTAGACACTTATTAATTAAAAATTTATTTTGTTTAATAAAAGACTCATGATCAGATAATAAAGTTCTTGTGATATTACGAGACACAGTTATAATTTGCCTTTTCATATTTTCTGATGTAAAAGGTGAATCGTCCTATACTTATTCGTAACGATGCTAGCTGTTGGCGTACTTTTGTGACGTACTGTATCTTAAAATATATTGAACTTACAAAAAAATGTTTCAAACAAAAGTTGTGCATTCTTTTACGTAGAATATGATTCCGAAATAGAAAGTAGGATTTATGATAAAAAAAGACAAGATGACCTTGGAAAAACCTTGGAAATGCCCACGTCTTAAAAGATTAGTACTGCCATTTGACCCCTCACTTAAGAATATGTGTCAGCTTGTTTGTTTTTTTATTTTACTTTTTAAAAGTATATATATTTAAGAATGTACTCTTAAATTTTGAGAGATAAATGTCAAGTATTGTGGATAGAAAACATTTTTTGTATAGCTCTCGCGGTAATTACCAGAGCTATTGCTTCGAGCGATTACTTTGTACAGTCCAGACATTACTGTTTCGAAAGGTTTACAAGAGGGTCAAAAGACATCTGCTGTTTTTAAAAATCAAAATTCTAGCGTTTTTACCATCTTGCAGACTTTAAATGCGTTTCTCTCGAAATGTTACTTTCTTAACTGGCGTAGATAAAATCTCAAAAACTATACGTTCGATTGCTCTGAAACTTTAACACATTGTTCCCACATACTAGTAGCTCTCGCCCGTACCAAAATTATATTTTTATAATGAGTATAGCATATACTTTTATTAAGAAGTTTGCATAAAGAATGATAAAATTTTGCAATTTTTAATTTAAGCTTTCGCCATTTTGCCAATTTTCAACATAAATTAATTATTTTGCTACGGGCGATAACAGGAAACCTACCGAATCTTAATTAAAAATCTTTTCAATATATTTGATTTAGTCAACCTTGTATTTAAACACATGTTTAATGTGGGCGTAATAAAAACATAAAAAGTCAATAAAAATTATTGAAAAATTTATTTTGCATTCCCAAAGGATAGTTAAGTAAATTGCGAAAATAAATTATAGCGTTAGATGTCACATTTAGTTAAAAAAAATTAATAAAGATGATTAAATTTTGCAACGTACACATGCGACTGCCCCCTTAAATAACTTGTCTTCAAGATTTTTTACAATCTCAACTTAAACGGGACACCCTGTATATGAAACTGCGTTACATGAGAATCGCCTGTACTTTTCCTTAACCGTGACTCTATACACACCTATAAATTCTTCGATTTTGTTCGTTAGATTGTCCCACATAGTTTGTCTTTAATCATTTCTGTCGCGGTGCCGTTGCTACGAACGGCAATACCCTGAAAATTGCGTTAACCAGTGACGCCATAAATACATTCCCGCTCCCCATTCATGCGGCCACGTCATTTGTAGAAGTTTTCTAATAACCCGCGCGAATATATCACTTCCGGGGCTAAACACCGTCGGAAAATTCGGCAACTTCCAATATTGTTTCGCATAATTCACGGGAAATCCTCCGAGCGGCGGTGCCGGGAAGAGGACGATCGGCGCGTGGAAATCGGTACCGACGTATTCTTCCAGAAATGGTGCTGTGCCGAATAAATGGCGTCTTGCTCGGGAGAGGTACGCGAAATCGTCCCGGCTACCGGGGCGCCGGAGACGATAATAAATCCCAGAAAACGATTAATTAAGTACAAGCCGAAGCCCTTGCACGTCGCGCGGGTTAAAGTATGCCGTCCCACTTTTCGTAATGCCGGGAATAATTCACGGAAACGGTTTGGGATTTAGCCCGTAGCTTCCCCGTGCATCGACGAACGCCCGTAATACCGTATGCGGCTGGCTGGCCAGGTCGTCTGTCCTTTGCCCGGCCTCTCCGCCTCTATTTATTCGCTTTTTAGTCTCCTCCGCCGCTCTGGAACTGACGCTCGCGGGAGACTGCGGCTTGCAACTGCTGCGGATGCAGCTGCAACGGGCCACCCTCTGTCGTATATTTCAGGCTGATTCGCGGCCGACCGGGAACGTCGCTATTTCCCGGAGTACGAAACACAATGCTGGCCCACCGACGACCGGCCTAATATTTCGCTAGGAGAGATTCCGAGCTGCTCGCTTTGTACGTTTATTTGCACACCTATTTGCTCGCCGTCCCCCTCTTCCGATACGCTACGAAGCATCCGCAAAACAGAAAAACGAATTTAGGAGGTTTCATAAGCGTAATGGATGCTCAGCTATTTTCCACCGCGAGTTCACCCAGTGACGGTCTGTCACAATGGAACAGTGATTCTCAAAATGCCCCATTTCGCCCTTCTGGAAGGTATCACGGTTATCCACGAAGACACTAATTTTGATATCTTTAAGTAAAATTATGTTGATTCGAGCAATCCTCAATATTTTACAATGACCTGCATAATAAAGTAACCATCCTGTGGCACTGCTTCGCTGCGGATTGAATTTTCGTAGGAGGGTAGAAAAGGAAAGGAAAGGAAAGGGGCGCGTTTTGTCCGGGCCTGCTAGTGGACTCATCAGTAAGGCTTCCTAGCAGACCCTGCTTTAGACGACTAGATATTAGAAAATTGGTCGAGTCGACGCAGGAGTCAGTCGAAGTGACGCCACACATCCTATATCATATCGTAGAATATCTTAAAACTAATGTTTTTAATGAAAAGGCATGCTACTATTGGGCTTTTGTGGAAGGTTTACTGTCAACACCAAAGGTTTATTACAAAAATTAAAAGAGTATTTGCAATAAGAAGAATCTATAACACTATTTTAACAAAACAGGCATTTTCATTTATGAAAAAAAGGGACCGCTTTAGAATTTGCAGCGTCTTCACTTAATCACGATGTATCACGCGTAAAGTATAAACAACACCGCGACCTGAGACTAACAGTTCATTGTTTACATGTCGAACAAAGCAGTTCGAAACCTAATTATCAAAGATTGTAAACGCGGTGTTTTGCAGTGGAAGGTCGTTGAAAAATATGAAGTCACCAAAAGCGCCGTCCAGAAACTTTATAAGAAATTTTTTAACACTGGAACAGTGGCTGATCGGTCTGGAAGAGGTAGAACGCGAAGCACATATTAATGAAGAAAGATCCGAGGACAACTGTCAAGAATCTTCGTGAATCATCCAATCTGTTCATTTCTGACCGGACAGTGCGCAGGAGACTGCGGGAAGCAGATTAATTAATCACCCCTTAATTACTAACAGAAATAAGAAAAAGCGATTCGAATTTGCAAAAAGGTATGGAAACCAGCCCGTGGAGTTCTGGAAATAAATTCTGTGGGCGGACGAGAGTAAGTTCGAGCTTTTTGAACTTAAACAACGACTTCGTGTACGAAATTCTTATTTTGATAATTTTCAATTGACCGATGAAAATTAATCTTAATATAAACTTACGATTAGATATAGCAAAATTGTTGTTGAATACCGTATTCGATAAAAAAAATGACTAAATAATAAAAAAAAATTAGGTACGAAATTCTTATTTTGATAATTTTCAATTAGACGATGAAAATTAATCTTAATATGAATTTACGATCAGGTATAGTGTTGCGGAAAACTGGCGAAGAGCTTGAAGATCGTCATTTTCAGAAAACGGTAAAATACGGCGGAGGTAATATCATGGTCTGGGGCTGTTTTTCTTGGGAAGGCGTGGGTCAATTAATAAAAATCGATGGAATCATGACTGCTGACACTTATTATCGACATTTGATGTGAGACTTTGGAAGTTTCATTGATCCAATTATCCTTGGAGAATAACTTTATTTTACATATCCAATAATAGGATCTTTTTTCATTAAAAATATTAATTTTAAGATGTTCTACGATACTATATAGGATGGCCACTTTATTATGCCGGCCACTGTATATGGGAAAGAAACGAAAGCACGTGTTGACGAATCATTTCCTTAATAAGTAATAAGTAACAAAAATACTGCTTAATTATTTTGCAATGAGGCTTGTTTTACCTAAGACATCTGACTCTTTTTTTCTAAAAAGTATATGTATAATACTTTTAAGTTTAATTAAAGTATATTAAAACTATTTACATTTGTTTAAATAAATAGCCAACAATTGTCACATAAATTTCATGGAATAACAATGATTGGTCTTGTCCTAGTTGCAGAACATTGCTGCATTCATTTGTGTTTATGTAGGACTGTTTAAGAGGTTTTCCTCTATTCAGTGGAAGTTAAAGAGAAGAAAGCAACTCCTCCAAGAAAAAGTAAAAAGACATCAGAATGAAACGAGAAAGATGGAAAGTTTAAAGGAAAAGAAAATAATGAGATACAAAGATTGGAAAAATAGCAAAAGAAGAAAAATATATAAAGAATAAAAAAATAACGAAAATTTTAGAAAAGAATCAGAAAAAGAGAAGCATCAACAAAAACCAATAACTATCAAATTTGAAAACTGCTACGTTTGGAATAAATATAAAGCTTTTAAAAACAAATGGATTAATATTAATTTGTAACGTTGGACCGAAAATCTGCAGAAAATTAAATGAATATTTATATAATTGAACAGCTTCAAAAGGTTTGGTCGGAACATTTTGTATAAACACGATAAAATCAAAGAGTTGCTGAAATCGACTAAAAAGATACGTATCAAGTTTATTTTCTCCGCAAACAATAACCAATTTTTAAAATTAATTTACGTTTCTTTATGGAAAATCGTGCAATTTTCATATTCCAGTACATCATTTCTCGTTAAAATATAGTAATATCCTCCGGGTTGTTACAATGTTATCTTCACCATTTCCTGAAACTGCTAGTTAGAAGCAGGCCTCACCGTTATCACCGACACGCGACCAACTCAGTAACCCGAGCCACCGAAGCAGAAAAATAAAATTGGTACTACAAAATTAGTTGAACCCATGAGGTTTTCACGATGAAAATGATATCAAACACGAACATATTTGACTGATTTTGAGTTACACGATAATCGGACATTTATCGATAAAAAACTAAATGTAGAATATTTTTGTAACGAACTACTTCATATAAAACTTTCATTAAAAACGTCAATTTTAAATTTAGAACTTTCTTTTGCGAGTACAATTATGTAAACAGCATATGTTGCAATTAATAGTTTTAATTTAATAAGAATATACGTGACACTTTATCTAAGAATCATAGAGCAGGAGACAATTATGCCTGTTTTACCAATTGAATAGCATCGGGTACAAATACGTCTTATTCATATATTATTCATCTCACAAGAAGTGTGTTTGATTAATTAATTGGTTTTAGCCACTAATTTGCCGTGTGTCAATGGGTTAAGCACAAGCAGTTACACTAGAGTGGGCGCTCTATTCATGCTTGCCTCGTCTTGAATTTGGCGTGAACGTTGCTTGAGCGTGAACGTCCCTTGAGTGCTATTGGGAATCACGCATTATTATGCATGAAACTTCAACTATATCTCACTTACTCTCACCGTTTCTCATTCTCGTTTTCAATACACACAAAGTCGCGCGAGCAGGAGAACGATAGAGAGATAAGAGCAATCAAATTTCGTCTACCTGCCTTTTAAGATATTGGAGTTCAGTTCCAATCAAGTAACAATTTGAAGCATATTATTGCATTGCTTACATCATTTGTATATGCAACAGTGCATTAAGAGTTTGACCAAGATGTAAGTAAAAGATCGAGAAATCAAGAAACTTTAATGTTGCAATGATAACGATAATGATTTGGTCACAATAATTAGAGAATTCTGAACAAGAATAACGAAACAAGATTTTAACCATTTATATCGACTTCAAATAACTTATAAATTATTTCCCGCAGAAAAAGACATTCAAAATAAAAATTGTACGGTACGAAAGAAGAACGTACAGTATTATAATTAATTTTTTGTTCCTCTGCTCTTTCATCAAGATACACAGTAATGATTCTTAAAATGAACATCATTCCGGGATCGGTACGTTTATTTTTCGTACAGCGAAAGCAAATTTCGACACTAGCAGATGTTTATACGAGAGTGAGAGCGAATGAAAAAGAATGAACGATAGTCGAAGAAAAGGAATTTAAAATCAGCAATTGTTGCAATATTTGGTAATAACTGTTAGCCTATTTATGGGCTCATAGTACTTAACACCTTCGCGATCTACGCCAATCTGGTAATACAATTTTTGCACATCAGCCACAGAGCGCTGCGGTCTTCGATGATCGATAGATCAGAGGTGGGGAAGACGAGCAAATCGCAACCGCCGATATTATCCCCCTTCCCCTTCACTCTAGGCATACACACATACTGTGCTTCCACGAGAAGAAGGCACAGCGTGTTTACATCCCCACTCCTGTTGCTGTCCGCTGACTCACAGCTATTGGTCGAAAACGGTGACGAAGATCGGTGACAACCAATCAGCGAACTGCAGCAAGAGTGGGGATGTAAACACGCTGTGCCTTCTTCTCGTGGAAGGACTATACATACAACAGAATTTAATGAAACTATTAACGTTTGTGTCATTTTAAGCCAAATCACTTTTTGGACACGCAATGAGCTGTTACTATCTTTTCTTCGGCTAATATTATAAGAGATTCACAACGTTCACACATTCCTTTTTAAAATAACGTTACATTATCCTACGAAATTCACAGTTATCGTTAAATTCAACTGGTTTTCTTAATATTAAAACAAAAAACTATACCATGGATCAGATTACTTAGGCAGCTTCCTTAGTTCTTTTTACACCCTTCATTTTGCAAATTTTTTCATCTCCCGTCGTATATAAAAATAAAGTTCACTTACGAAGACGTTGTACGTGTCTCGACTGTACGTCGTAAAAGGCGTCCTCTGCTCGTCACGGCCGTAGATCAACTATGTATATTGTTCGACGTCGACTACGATCGTAAATACAACTACCTGGAATTTCCGTTAACGCGATTGACCCTTCGAATTATCTGGGAGAAGAAAACCGGCGTTTCTTCTAGGATAAAGCGTAAGCGAAACGCTGTCGTTAATTAAAAAGGGACCAATTCCTAGACCAGTTCACTGGTTGTCGGTACACGTTCGATCAGGTATCATAATAATTGTATTGTTCCGCGAGTTAAAAGGTACAACGGTACATCAAAAATGTCGTTCGTGGTACCTTGTAAACATCTTGACTGTGGAACAACAATATTATTACAATAATAATTATACTTAAAATAATTGGATAATAAAAATTGATAGAAACAGCCTAAAAAGAGGTCATTTTTCGATTCTTGTTTTAATCGACAATCCTTTAAAATCCGAAAGAATAATTTTAACTACGAACGTTTACAGTAATGATTCTTAAAATGAACATCGCTTTGGAGTTGCCGTGTTCATTGACAGACGTTTATACACAGCGATATCATTGAGCCTCATATATTATTAAATTATTAAATAATTTAATACGATAAATAGTTTATTTTTAAGAATATCTTTCTGGAGTTAATAAGATACGATTTTTAAATGCCTTCACTGGGCTCTAAACAGGATCCCCCAAGTTTGAAGGGATAAAATGTTCAACTTACGAATCACATCTGGGGCTCATTTTAAGAGTCATTATAGTATAGGTCTCCAGTTTTTTAAATACAACGATTAATATTTTTCCTGAATTCAGATAAAGCATTAATTTCCATATAAAAAAGTATACAAAATGAAGTCTAAAGTGAATATAAATGTCAACGGTGACAAATTATTGCGGCAGGTAAATATTAATAATATGGACAGCATGCATGCTGCGACTTTAATAGCGATGTCGTGTATTCGAAGGAAAAAACCAGCACATGCCACAAGGGAGTCTTGTTTTTCTGTTGTACTCCACGCAATAGAAAAACGTATACTCGTTTTTAAACGATGAATTGCTACTTTTTTAATTGAAACTCATACAGTTAATAAGCTAATACATTCTATAATGTATTAATTAAAAGTAATCTCAACGTAAGAATAGAAAATTGTTATTCGTTTTATGTCGACTATACATATGTACTGCATTACAAGAGTAATAAACTACGATTATTAAAAGTCCACATAACTAAAAAACAATAGTAATTTGTTAAACATTCTTTCGTTATTTCTCTGTCATAAATTCTTAATAAATTTCTCTATTGCTTAAAAAGGCTACACTCCTAAATGTTCAAACAATTATATTTGTGATCATTTGAAATTATTTTCAAACTGTTCTGCATTATATTCCTTAGTTTTGTCATATACAGCATTAGGTACTACGCAACCTTGAAAATTATACACCAAAGAATGATGTTAATTTAAGTTACAGGT
This sequence comes from Colletes latitarsis, assembly GCF_051014445.1. NCBI lineage: Eukaryota > Metazoa > Arthropoda > Insecta > Hymenoptera > Colletidae > Colletes > Colletes latitarsis. The sequence goes on along the minus strand of NC_135139.1, from coordinate 5,692,479 downwards.
TACAATAATGTTGGTTATTTATCTCTTTTACTTTCATTACTGCTGATATAAACATGTAATTAACGCATTGAAAATAAATATATGTCTCATCTGTTTACACATATTTTAAGACAACTTCAAATGTCCGCCAGTAAGGGAACTTCGCCTATCTACGAAAATATTAACCGATCGCAGTACACGCTTGTCACTGTAATTCATTTATGAAATTCATTATTCCCCGCGATACTGCGATATAAACGATACTTCGTGCAATTGCTTCCTTCCTGGCAAGGTACAGCTATCAGCGGATCGAGTTTCGACCGTGTCCCTTGGAAATATCTTTGTACCGTTTCGCGTTGGGAGTCTGATATAAGGTGTACAAGCTCGGTCGAATAAACAGTAACTTAACCCCTTATTAAATTCAAATTAGAACGACGTCCGGGTAAAATGTAACGCCGAGTGGGAGGTTCGGTTCTTTGGGGTAACCTCTTTTCGCAGCGGCACCGCAATCCATCAACATCTGGCAGGTTTACATCGCGCGTCAAGATTCCCTGGCGGCGCCTGCCAGCGTCGATCAGATAAAACGTAAACGGCGCCCTGAATATGCATGCTCTTTTCGGCTTTTAATATCGTTAACCGATATATCACAAGATTGCCGGTTATCTAACTGAACTCGAAATTTCCTATCGGGCCGGCCCGCCGAAAGATCATCGATCACCCCGTTAAATCCGATTCCGCTAGGCCGCGTTATCGACGAGCGACGCCTCTAAATCCGTCCTATAAATCTCATTTTTGGTAATGAAAATACACGGACCGTTTCCCGCGACACGTTTTCCACGTCGCGTTACATCGTTTCGACTAGACGTAACTCGGATAAGATCATGTTGGTTGCTTCGCTCGAGCCAAACATTTTATCGTGCACTTAAAGCGTTTTCGATTCTAGGATTCGAGCAATTCTCGTTATATTTGACAAATCTCAGAAAAAAGTGCGTCTTTTCTTCGAAATAAACAAAGAAAAGCATAATAAACATATATTTGTGTTGGGTCGTTCGGAAAGTTCCCGCCGATTTTTAGGGTAAATTAAAATCGAAAAACTTACTATTTAGTTTATTCAATTATGTATGCACCATTTTATTCGATGACCTTTTGCCATCTACTGGATAGTTTCATTATCCCCCTCTCGTAAAATGTTCTTGGTTCGTCATTGAAAAACTTCTCCAGGTGCTGTTTGCAGCCCTCCAACGAATTGAAATTTTTTCCGTCAAGCGAATTTTGCAAGGAGCGGAGTAAATGGTAGTCCGAAGGTGCTATGTCAGGACTATATGGAGGGTGCGGTAAGACATCTCAGCCAAACTCCAACAACTTTTGCCGGGTAGCCAAAAACACATGTGGTCTAGCGTTATCTTGGTGGAAGACCACACATTTACGATTCACTAGTTCTGGGCGTTTTTGATCAATTTCTTTCTTTAAAATCTCCAGCTGACTCCAATACTTTTCCGAATTGACAGTTTGGTCGTGCGGTAACAGCTCGTAGTAGACAATTCTCTTCCAATCCCACCAGCAACAGAGCATCACTTTCTTTGCATGGATGTTAGCCTTTGGAGTGGTTGTTGGCGGCTCACTCGAATGACCCCATGACCGTTTCCGCTCAACATTACTGTAGAAGATCCACTTCTCATCGCCCGTTATCATCCGCTTCAAAAATGGGTCGTTTTCATGGCGTTTAAACAAGAAATCGCACGTTGAAACCCGGTCCATTAAATTTCTCTCTGTCAATTTGTGCGGTACCCAAACATCGAGGCAGCTAACGAATCCAAGACGCACCAAATGTGCATGAATGGTCGAATTCGAAACTTTTAGGCACTCTGCCATTTCACAAGTGGTAATTCTATGATTATTGCTCTAGGGACTTGATTTGGTCGTCATCAACCGCGGATGGCCTACTGGTCTTCCAGATTAAAATTGCCATCTTTAAATTCCGCAAACCATTCGCGCACTGTCCAATCGCTTACAGTATTATCTCCGTAAACGGTGCATATCTTTTTTGCCACTTGAACTGCATTCTTGCCTTTTTTATAATAAAAATACATCAAATGGCGAAAATGCACCTTTTTGTTCTCCATGCTTATCGTGATGCCAAACAAAAACGATTGAAGCTATGTTCATGGGTAATACATTAAAATATTGGCAATACCGCCATCTATTAGAAAATGTATAATAGTAAAGTTTTATAAATGTAGTTCAATTTTTCTACAGTGTTCTTGCGCCATCCGTCGGAAATCAGCGAGAACTCAATATACAGGGTGTTCGGTCACCCCCGGGAAAAATTTTAATGGGGGATTCTAGAGGTCAAAATAAGACGAAAATCAAGAATACCAATTTGTTGATGAAGGCTTCGTTAAACAGTTATTAACGTTTAAAGTTTCGACCGTACTGAATTTTTTTCTCGAAATTGCGCAAGATTTCGGGAGTATGTCTATTCACCAAAAATGATTGTAATTGACCCCTGCAACCGATAATAATTTTTCCAAAACGATTTCAAATTTTTTTTTTCGTCGACAAATTTCACACCTTCTCGAATTTTTTTCTAGAAAGTGGGTAGGATTTCGGGGGTATGTCTATTGACCAAAAATGATTATAATTGAACCCCGCAACAGAAAATAATTTTTTTAGAACGATTTGAAAAAATTGTTTCTTGCCGAAAAATTTCAGCACCTACCCCCTTGTCGATTTTTCTTAAAAATTGCTTTTTCATTTTTAGTAATTTTGTTTGACGCCCTACAGAAAAGTTGTCTAATACTTTTTTGTAGGTACCCATGAGCTCTACTACAGAAAAAAGTTTTATTGAAATATATTCACAATTGTAGGAGTTATGGCTGTTGGAAAATTGGACCATTTTTATGGGGTATTTTTCATTTTGCGGGGTCAAGGACCAACTTTTCGAATATTTTTGCGATTTGTACATATTCTCCATCAAAATACGCGTAGTTTGCTTTTTTAAACATTAAAATCGTCCAATCCGTTCAGAAGTTATGACGTTTTAAAGATTCACATGAAAATTCAGGCAGACATTTCTGGCCAGAAATTATATTTTCGGTAAGGAATTTTTTTCTCGAAAGTGAGTAGGATTTCGGGGGTATGTCTGTTGACCAAAAATACTTGCAATTGACCCCTGCAATTAAAAATAATTTTTCCAAGACGATTCGAAAATCTTTTTTTTCACCCAACATTTTCAGCAGTTACTAGAATTTTTTTCTCGAAAGTGGGTAGGATTTCGGAAGTATGTGTATTCACCAAAAATGATTGTAATTGACCCCCGCAATCGATAATAATTTTTCCAGAACGATTTGAAATTTTTGAATTTGAACAAATTGGTATTCTTGATTTTCGTCTTATTTTGGACTCTAGAATCCTCTATTAAAATTTTTCCCAGGCGTGGACGAACACCCAGTATACGAGGTCTGTTAAAAAAATAACCGAACTTTTTTAATTGTGTGTTTGCGTATCGTCATAGCAACGAATAGTTGACAGCACTGCAATTGTCATAACCTTCCGCGTAACTGACTTTTTTACAAATTGTTTACATCTTGTTTAGTTTCCGAGTTATTACTATTTGAGCGCAACGTGCTTCACTGTTTATGGCGATTTTTGCTATGTCCGAGTTACGAGAGCAACGATGCAACGTGAAATTCTGCGTAAGACTGGGGAAAACATTCACGGAATCGTTTGAACTTTTGAAGCAAGCTTACGGAAGTGATGCTTTTTCTCGTACGCAGTGTCACGAATGGTTTACCAGATTTAAAAATGGTCATCAATCAATTGAAGATTTGGTATAAACTGATACGAAGTCATAATCATAGTCACAACATTTTTATATCAATATAAAAAAAGTTGTTGATCATATATATATAACTTACTAATATGTACTGTTTCTGTATGACTAAACCGTATTCTGTTCTTTACATTCTCCACTATTCTTAAAATTATCCCAAGTATATTTATGTATCAAGTTTCTGTTACTGTATTCGAACTTAAGACAAACGCTTGACTATGTTCTCAATTCAAGAAAACTGTGTCTATTGATGGAGAAAATTAAAACAAATATAAGAAAAAAAAGATAATGAGATAATGAGATAATGAGGAAAGGAAAAGGAGATGAAAAAGTATAAGAATAATTAGAAACTGAAAGTAATTATAAGATTGATATGCATTTCAAATAAATACAGCTGCTATACCTTTATGAAACGTGTATGTTTTCAGGTTGGAAAATGTTATTTTATCATGAAAAATTGAACTACCACAAATTATGTCAGTTATTATTTACTGAGATGGGCACTGATGATTGATTTCAAGATTAAATTAAAAATAACTAAAAATCAACAGTCACTAAATGACTGGAACGTTTTTCATCTATTAATTTTTGTTTTAATTTGTTTTCAAATTACAAAGAAAAATTTTTCAACATACATTTTGTTATGGACTTATGCCATGGAAAATTAAAAAAAAAATATATAATTTCGAATTTCTACATATATTTATACTGATATAAACCTGGGGCAACACTTCACGCCCTCGCCAACAGGGGGATACGCTCAACCTGTAGCTCTTTCGCGAGTGCTCGACCAACCACCTATTTTCCTACATATACGTTCCTCGACCAATCATTAAATATCTCGGTGTCTAAGGCTGGCACAAATATCCTCCTTTCTTTTTCTTTCCTCTTGCTACTTCGCTTACTTCTTCCACCAATAGCAAGCCACCACGATTCTAACAGATAATGATTCGTAACTTCTGAACCAAAAGTGGAGGAAACCTGAAATCCTTAAACTTATCTGTAACTATTATACAATTATTCTTATTCTCTTAAACACATGGACGATAGTCGCATAAATATTTATAGGACTATGCACGCATCATATATGTTTCTCAGATTACTTCAAACGTATTAAAGAGAACTCGAATCGTTGAATCAAAAACATTTTACACGTAGACTAAAATATTTGATTCATCTAAAACAACCAACAAGATTTTCGATGAAATACGCTGTCCAGGGAACAGCGAACTGTATTAAGATTCAGGTTGCACAGTAGCGAGGAAGTGCAACTGTTTTATACGTGCAACTAGATTTAATAAAACGCCAGCAACTTTGTGCAAATATTCGGTTATTGCGCGCGTGACAAGCTGGCGTGTTGCTCTTACGATCGCCACAACTTTTGTCGAACCTTCTTTCATTTCGTTCTCTACAGTTCCTTGGGAATTGCGCCCCTGTTATGTGCTTTACAATGGTCGACATTTTTCATTTTCTCAGAACGTTGATGAATTTTTAACCGATCGAGCGGCACACACTTTAAAAAATTGTATACACCTTGTTGAATTTTTTCTCGATTAGAAAGCTTAATATATTAATATGTCCATTCCGAGAAATTGGTTTTTAATGTAAACGGTATTTCCTCTATGTTGCAATCTTCTTTGTTGCTCGCGAGTGAATTTCACTGACGACTTTTAAACATTTGAATTTCGTTTTGTTTAGTTTTGCATTTTCAAGTGTTTTGTATCAAAGAGACTTGTGTTCTTGCAAGGGAATCTGAATATTCTATAAGATACAGGTTTCTTCTATCAAATATACTTTATAGTATAGTAAAATTTTGAAACATTCAACTTCAGTTTACTATTCAATGCGTACACTCTCCATTGATTGAATATGGTATAAAATTGTTTTATTTCTATCGAAGATAATGGATTGTGTTTTCTTATTATTAAGTTTCCTGTTCCTAGACAGAAAATACTCATGGGTTCTCCAGAAACGTTCGGTCTGTATTTTTCGCTTTCGTCAGCAGAAAAGAAGTCTGGCGGAGATCTTTCGAAGAAAAAGAAAGATGACGCAAAACAAGGGTAGTTCGAGAAGATTTGCCGCGGAAATAAACAACAGAAAACTCTCAGGAAGTTTGAAAATATAAAAGCATCTGTACAAGAGGCAGAAGTGCTGCTGCAAGATTCCATACAGAATTCAAGGTTGAAACTGATATCTTAGTTAGAAAACATCATCAATTAATTCAAACACATTTCAGGGAACATCGGCCATCGAGTTCAAAGATCGATTCTACAGGGTGTTCCCGGGTTAAATACTCAAACTGAAGACATGAATGCAGAATAGTAAAGGAAACAAATTTTTCCCTAAAACGCTTCCTTTAAGAGATATTTAGTTCCAAAGTTAGAAGAATATAGCAACGAATAAAATCGAAATAACTTAGGTTTGTCTTGCTTATTGACGAAGAAAAATTGCGTTTGCGAACATACTTTTCAAGGAAAAATTTGTTCGTTTGACAATTCTACATTCATATCTCAAGTTTGAGTATTTAACTTGGGAATAAAACTGTATAATTACTCTTGTTTCTCGAAGTTTCATCAATCCGTTCTTTCATTTAACAAAAGCCTTCATTTACTAGGAAGAAAATCTAATCGATTCCCTAATTGACGTATCACCTTATCACCTATGAAAAGAGAGCCAAACGAGGAGGCCAATAGAGTCGTGAAGCAAACCGTAAGCGCGGTTGATGGATTACATGCGACGGGGGTCGATAATTTTACGATAAATTTGAAATTAATCGCGGTAACTATCGTGCATGCGAACTTAAGGGACCTACAATAATAAGTATGTTAGGAATATGCTAATAGAATTAGAGGCATGACTCGCGATATCAATCGCAAGTGAGCAAAGAGTTTAGAGGGCTACTTTCGTTTGTTGAATTAAGAAAACGATTTATTTCGTGACATTTCTTTAAAGCTCGAGCATTTAAAAACTTTTTAAAACATGTTAATAATTATTATATCAGACAGTGTTTAAGAAATGTATTATCTTCAATTGATCAAAAGAGCAAAAATTATAGCGGTTTGTCCTGGATTTGCTAGTGGTCTCTTCAATAAGGCTATTCTTGTAAATCCCACCATAAACGCAAATATACGTTTCTTAAACAGTACTGATCATATCTAACAATTAGGACATTTTTATTTATTTAAATAAAAGAAATTACTAACAAAGTATTTAGTATTTCATTTTTTTATAAAGAACATCGAAACATAGACACATATAAATTTGGTGTTTGAACATACAGCCTTTTCTTGTCGTTTTTTAACACTAAACCTACCGCGACCGGTCAAATGACCGTTTTTAAAATTTCGTTTAGAATTTTTGACACACAATATTATTTTAGCGCCATTTAACTTCACGACTTTTCTTATAGTATACGTACAATGAATTTTACAACATTCACTCCTACTCTTATTGTCTGTTTTCTAAGAAAAATATGTAGTCTGTCTTGCATACCACGACCGGTCATCTGACCGGTTTAATGATTTATATTTTTTTGTAAAACACTGGACAAAATTTGGTACCAAATTCTGGTTAACTTCCGATGTAAATAAGAAATATATGTATAACAACGACGAAAGGAGAGAATCTTCAGTTTACATTGTCTTAAAACAGTCTAACAACGCGCATTAAAAATACTAAAACTTTAGATGCGTGCAGTTACGAAACTACTAGTGTTTTATTAATAATTGAGCCACTGTTAGAAGCGGCAAAGCCTCCCCTTTAAAATGGCTTTTGGTTTTTCTCGATCCGACTTTCCGTTTCCGAGATATCATCGTGTAAAGACAATCGTAATTTTTAAAATTCCGCTACGTCTGACTCTCCGCCTTACAAAAGCCTATTAACGCCTATTAAAAATACTGAAAACTTTAGATGCGTGCAGTTCCGAAACTACTAGTGTTTTATTAATAATTGAGCCACTGTTAGAAGCGGTAAAGCCTCCCCTTTAAAATGACTTTTGGTTTTTCTCGATCCGACTTTCCGTTTCCGAGATATCATCGTGTAAAGACAATCGTAATTTTTAAAATTCCGCTACGTCTGACTCTCCGCCTTACAAAAGCCTATTAACGCCTATTAAAAATACTGAAAACTTTAGATGCGTGCAGTTCCGAAACTACTAGTGTTTTATTAATAATTGAGCCACTGTTAGAAGCGGTAAAGCCTCCTCTTTAAAATGACTTTTGGTTTTTGTCAATCCGACTTCCGGTTTCCGAGATATCGTAATTTATGTAAAAGGGTATTTTTCTTAATTCGACTATCTCTGTCTCCGTCTGACGCGTCGTGTCGTATCTCTTTGTCGCGCGTGAGTCGAGACAGTCACGTGGCCGGGAAGTCGTAGTATTTCCAAGAACTTACTACGCACTGTTTACTATTTTCACGCGCGCGTGTTCATTGATCTCAATGAAACGTAAACAAACGCTTCGGACGCTTCTATCTCCGGAACTAGCCACCGCATCGACTTGAAACTAAAATCGCTATATCTCCGGAACTAATAAAGCTATCGACAAGTTCGAACGCTCGTTTTAAAGGGTATTTCATCCTCTACCTAATGATCATATCACCTACTATAATTTTTGCTATATTCTATGTTTATTTTGAAATTTACTTTGACGCTACGTACCCAAAGAAGTTTCAGCAATTCCTACTGATCGTACGACTAGTGTACGATAAAACTGGACCATAAATTATTTATTTAATTGAAAATGAATTTAAATACAGGATGTTTGCGTAATTATTAGCCAGCACTTTTTCTTAAATAGTTGTTTTCTCTAGAACTAACTACGGTATCGACTTGGAACAACATTCGTTTTCAAGGGCATTTTATCTTCTATCTGATGAAAATTTAAAAATTTTTTGACACAAAAGAGAAAGATATCTCACGAATAAACATCAAAATACAATTTTCTATACATATAATGCAAAAATTAGAAGTGTGTTGCCTCGTAAAAGAGAAAAAGAAAGATTGGTTATTTGACCGGTCATGGTAAGAATGGGCATACATGAAGTGCCGGTAGGTTTAGTGTTAAATGTTTCATAACAAAAATATAAAATTCTTACAGATGCGTGTTGCTGAATCTTTGGAACAGAAACGATCTCTCAAGCAGAGCTTTATCAGTGAACACTTACAATCCATACTTGTACAACTTATTGTAAATATACTCCGTGTAGAAATACACTTCTATATCAACTTCTGAAATCACAATAACATATGCAAGTGCTTGTATAGGCTAGTTTATGGCATTTTGAAGTTCGGTCACAAAGTGGAAAGAGTATTCTTTCCTGTGATCGTCCTGAAAGGGTTACAACAGGTGTATAAACGTCGGCTAAATTTAAAATAGCTAAGTCTCATACATTTTAATTATATGTCGTAATTCATCAGAAAGTTTTTATTATCGAAATTCATGTAACTTCATGTTGAGTAAATAAAATTATGTTGGCCTTAATCGATACCTAAATTTAATAGATGCGTAGAATATCATCGAAAACGCAAAGGTGAGTCTGGTTGGCGTTGACGTTTGGATGTGGCCTTTGAAGGTAGTCGAGTTGGTTACTTGGATACCGGAACGTTCAATAAAAGAAATGTACGAAAAGAAAGAGGTAAACAAGAAGGGTTTACGGACGGAAAGGACGTGCGCGAGAAAAAGTTAAAAGAATTCCTGCAAAAGACTCATCTGTTTTCGTTGAGTAATCTTGCATGTTAGTAAAGTGTGCGTTCCAGTTATTAGTTGATCGCTTATTTAGTTAAAAGTTTCAAACAAAATGAAAAGAGTGACAAAACAAAGACTTGGTCGCCCGAGAGGACCTGACAGAAGTAGCCCAAGAGCAATGGTTGATGAAGTTGTTTCTCCGATATATACATTATCCAAAACTCAGACGAAAAAGAGAATGAAAATACTCTCTTAATCGATGGTACACGTACGAGTCTTAACATTTTCAGACTGGAATCAGCAACGTTGACCATCGATCATCGCATCGATAAAACGTGTTAAGTAGACGCAAACGATACGTCGAAAGCATCCAAAGAGATAATACCAGGGGATGTAAATTCAGGGGACTGTCAGCGACGCTTAAGCCAATTTCATAATTGCGAGGTACGGGACAGCCCGGTGGCAGCATTTTCTCGCAGGTGTAGTTATCTCGAGGTATTTTCTTTCACGGTGCTCGGAATTTACATCTCGTCAAGTCCGTCGTGCTACCAACGAGAAAAAAAAATACCACCTCCCCCCTGGCCGGTGCTCCCGACGCGGATACATGCTAACCAGTCGCCACACATACATGCGTACCCTTGCTGCAATCCCATGAGGATAACCCCGTGGATGCTCCTGCAACCCTCGGCCATCTTTATTCTAGGACGGACAGGTCGAGAGGGTAGGCATCGGACCGTGGTAACTGGCAGCTCTAGAGGGAGCCGTTAAACCTCGTCCCTGCCCGGTGTACCTAGCCACGTTTTCCTTCTGATATACAACCCTGCAGCTCGACTAGACCGCTCCGCTGATTCCGACACGAAGTTCGCCGCGGCGGAGCGCTTGTTTCCCCCGGAACATCGGCGAAAACTCCAATGAGAAGTAAAGGTCGGCCGCCACGGGCGGAGGGGAAAGAACTTTTACCACCTGTCTTCGGTGAAATACGCCCGAGAATCTGCTACTTTTCTAGCACGATGCCCTCCGAACGAACCGTTTGTGTTATCGGAGGCTGGGCGAACAAAGTTCTCTTCGAACAACGGCCATTACTTTCATTAAATGGTTCATAGTACGGTATCGTTCGGATAAATGAAACTATGTATTTCACCCCGAATAACTAAAATGCAACCATGCCCACCACAGTTTACATTTCTTCGGTTTGTTCAAAACTGTGGCGCTGCTTCGCTAGTGGTAGGATGTCGAGAAAAATCGTAGTTGGGTAGAAAATGAAAGGAGAGGGGGGAGCGTTTCGTCCTAGCCTGCTAGTGGACTCATTAGTAAGGCTTTCTAGAAGGCTCTGCCTTAGACGACTGGATATTGAGAAGTCGGTCGAGGAGTATATATTGTATAGTAACGGAGGAGTCGGTCGAGCGCTTGTGAGAGCGCGACCCCTCTGATGGCGAGTATGGGAGGTGACGCCACAAAAACTAAACACATTTATCCTAGAGTTCTTTTAAGTTGAGCTTTGAGAGGTAGGCAGTAATAACGACGACGTGGCGATTTTTCGGCTACCTCTTAGTCAATCCTATTCAAGCACTGAATCGTGATAGGTCCCGACCTTTTTTACGCATGCTGCTATTCTTTTCTAATGCGTCAAAAGCGACCGTCATCTCTAAGGTACCAACGAGGCGATTACCTTGAGACGAATTTTATTGAAAGTTATTGGAAATTATTGAAAGGAACGTCGGAATTCTACCTTCCACACTTTTTCGTAATACATAGTAACGAAATTTTACCGCTTAAGGGGTTACACCATATTGGTCGGTCCAAACCGAGGGGTATTTTCATGAATTTTTTGCAGGAAATGTGTGCACTCAGTCGAAATGACTTGTTTACCATGTATAAATCATTTCTTTAACTTTTGAAAATAATTTTTTTTTAATGTCTATGTTTATTTGTAACGGAGAAAATGGCGTTATCTGGAACTATAACTCAAACACCGTCCAATCGATTTAATGAAATTTGGTACATATATTCTCAATAACTACCGATTGACGTATCGATTTTTTTTTTTGATTAGTTCTTCAGGTTCACCTGTTATATTATTTTGGTCGCCGGCGGTGGACGGACGTTAACGCGCACGTAGCTACGAATGCGTACGTATAGGCAAAATTCAATGTAGTAAAACGGAAGGAATTTTGCTAATATCTCAGAAACTAAGGCCATGCCGCGGTTATATGTATAGGAGAAAAGTTGTTCAGAATCTTATTTCCTATAACATATTTCAAAATCACTAAAATCGAAGTACAAATCCCTTGAAGTAAATAATTACCGATCCATTTCTATTTAAACTAGTGTAATTTTTACAATTCTTTGTAATTCAAACAAATCTTACGTCAATCGATAGAGAATGTTATTGAGAATATGTATGCCTTTGAATACATTCGATTGAACGCTTGAGTTATCACATGCATCATGGTTTGGAATAACGCCATCTTCTTCGTTATAAATATAGACATGTAAAAAAAATTGTTTTCAAAAGTTCAAGAAATGATTTATACATTTTAAACAGGTCATTTCGATTGGACGCACATATTTGGGCCCATCAAGATAATGTAATTGCTTAAGTAAAGTAAATCGCGTTACGATCATTAATAATTTATTAATCGTCAGTTTTAATATGAATAATGCATTTTTAAACTTCTATTTTATTAACGATGCTTTAAGGGAACTTGTGGCTTTCTTAACAAATTAAAGTTGTTCTTTCGAAATAAAATTGGTAAAATAAAAACTTATTTATTATTTTTGTGTCATGACTGTTTTTTCAAAGAATATCGATTCTTCTTGACTAAAATAGGACAAAGAATGTTGCGTAATGTTAAAAATAATTTACTAATATTATTATGCAAATATAAAAAATATATAAGAATTTCCATTACTACTATAAATGGATCATCCCGCGCGGAAAAAGGGTTCTTCTCGGCTGTTAACCACTGATTGAATGTAGGTTGAAACTTACTCGTTATTTCTCTATCTCGCTCACTCTCAGTATATTCCACTTATATTCCTCGTTAAAAGATATGAAATGAGTGGAAGAATTATCAGTTCTGAAAGAATCTATGAGCCATATTGGGTCAAATGTTTTAGTCAGCCTTCGCAAGGCCTGCCACTATATAAAAATTAATTTCTTGTGTTAATGATTTCAACGATTTTATCTCACTTAATACCTTATAACTTGTAAATTAATGACATTAATATGAAACTGTGTCACATTCCTTGGAGAACAATCTTTTTACATATTTTGACCATTAGTAATCACACATTTAATCATGTGTAATAACATTTATTTTACACTCCTCCCTAATCCTCTACGTACATATTATTTGTATAATTAAAAATCGTTCAAATATAATCGAATTTAGTTTAATTTTTATTACAAAAATCTCGTTGATCCCATTAAAGTGGTTCTATAATAATAAAACAACAAATATAAGAATTTTACTTTTCTGTTTCGGTAACTTACTGACAGTGATTCTTTTCACGTATACGTATATGGGTTCCAAGCCACAAGAAATTATCGAGGATTAAATTATCTCAAAAACGATGTTATATTGTAAAGAGATTCGTGCGTCAATCGATCGCGATTATGTGACTGTGTCCATTTTCGTTCCTCTTCCGTTGGTTCTCAATACAAAAAACGAACACGCACACCTGACTGCGATAACGGACACGATTAAGGTTCGATCGCGAAGCTACGTAGATCGATGTATGTAATTTTTTGCATAAGTAACAGGCGACGTGATTCAAGTTTCCATGGCGAGTACACCTGTATTCAGCATTCCGCGCACAGAATCCAATAGCAGGCACCTAACTTGCCAATATTCTGTGTCCGTGCACGTCCATCTTGCAGGTGTACCTCGGATCGACCCAATGGGTGCATATATCATAGGCTAACGAACAAATATATATGCAACACGCCCATGGAAAAAGAAAACGGCAATGCTTGCGTCACATATGGTGAACAGACAGGAACGTTTGAGTGTTATCAGACTGCTTAATATTGGGGATGCTATATTAATGAAAGAACAAGTAGCTCAGACTGTTACTATCGGCAGAAAATCTGTCCTTCCGGAGAATTAATGGTTATTAGGAAATAACGATAATGTCCAATTTGATTGGTGGTACTTGACTAAGTTACGTACAGTGATCCCTCATTAACGTTTGCTGGCTCGGGTTCGCGACGCGAATTGCTGTTATCTGCGTTAGGTTTGATCGCATTACAGGTGAAAGTGAAACCCACTGAAAATGAGTGAAATAGAGAGAAATGTTCAATGTTTATTTATTCTACAGATTGTAAATGTACGTCGCGACAACGCTGAAATGGTTGGCTCACGACGATGTATAAAATGCTGGTTGTTTACTAAAAAAATTTATTAGGGAAGCGCGATTGATTTAGTCCACGGCGAGGACTTTTACAATAATCTGTGGTCGGATTTGTACAATGTTATATCTCGGATTTTTACAACAATCTCTTTCGTTGCTCGCAGTCTGCGTTATACATATGTAATTTTAGTGGGTGGAGACGCTAGAATCGGATTGGAAAATTGAGAGTGGTTTTATCAGGCATTGGCTAGTTGGGAAAAATGTAGACTGTGACCTAGGAAAAGGAATGGAGGTATATATGCATAAGGCTGTTTTAGAAAAGGAAAGTCGATTAAGAGGGCACTAAGGTGAATGTAAACATAATAGAAATATGGGTGGTCAAGCGGCGCCTCCAACCACCTAGCCGACGTCTGGCCTTAACCCCTTAACGCTCATATTTTTCCAAGAATGATCAGTTTTCTATATTGGACTTGTTTCTAAGCTACATAAAAATGCGGTTTTTGTTAATTACAATGTTGTATCTAACGTATAATTTGAAGGAAAACAAGTATTGTTATCCCGTAAACCGTTAAATTAAACAAATATCGTTTCTCAAAGCAGTCAGATTCGGGCATGAGGGTTAAGGGGTTAAGGATGCCACTTGCCCAGGTGACGAAAAATGCCTAATAAAGGGGCGAGCAAGTGGTTAGGCCTAACACTTGGGCCTACTTTAAATCCTATATTAATAAAGTTTATAAGTTGTGTGTTACGTTGTATTTCTGGTGTTATTATGAGTCTATTGAGAAACGCCTCGCCCTAGCGCAACAATATCTAGGTTTTTTACAAAGTGCATGATTTTTGTATGGTAACTCAACTTAAAAATAGTGAAAATTGATTTGATAATAACGTTACACCTTATAACATATCAATCTATTTTGTATCGCGTTTTTAATTGCTTCACATCTTTTTAATGCGTTATTTTTAAACTTCGTTTTCCATGTTTTCGAGGAAGTATGGTTAGTCTTATGTACCAACATGTAATGACCAAGTTTGTAACGTTCGTCTTGTCGATGCGGTTTCAGGAATTGGTGGGAATGACTACGCGAGCATTAGCAAGGGGCTACTGTATGTAGATTTTCCGATGAAAGTTTCTAATGTCTCAGAATTTCTAATGTCGCTAGAACAAATCTGAAAGGAATAATTTAACTATTGGTCAGACGCAATCGAGAAACATTGTTCTTCGTGCACGATACCCTTCAGGTCCACTTCTCGAGTATCATCAATCAAAATAACGTTTTGAATCAGTTTTTAGTGTTCTGTTCGCTCAAATTAGTTCCGATTAAATGGTTCTCGATGTTAAGAAACGAATAACTGAAGAATAACTGAAAATCGGTAAGGTAGTACGCGATCTACGTTAATATGTACGAAATAAACAGACGCGTAACATCTATTGTCTTGAGACAAATGTATCTACCATGTATGTATGTACATAAATATGGACCATGCTGTGAGGAATATTCTAGAAGAAAAGTGTGAGCCGTTGTCGAAGTGATAAAATAATTTGTGATACATAATCTGTTAGTCATCTAAAATAAAAACCCTAACATAAAAGTAACACTCGATGTACAAGTAATTTCGATGAAATTTAAATCAAATTAATCAACGGTAGCTTGATCCAAACACCAAAAATACGAGCTAATCGTCGGCGAGCCGACCAAAAGCGGTCGCAAGTTCCGTAAACCAGGGAATTAAGAATGCGGGCTAATTATGATTAAGCTGATCGAGACTGGTCTAATCTAACATCGAAATTTCCAACGAACCCCGGAAGTTGAGAAGTGCTATTAATCCGGTGCACCTAGACGAAGCACAGGAGATAAACAGCTATGCATAGGCGAGTGGACAGATAAACGAACGGACGGCTCTGGAGAGCCTTATCTATCGAGTTGGGATGATCTCCGGTAGTCTTCCACTGGATGGAAAGGAAGTTCGGTTCTCTTCCTGCCTGGTCTCTCCCCCAGCTTTCCCCCCGCCACTCGGAAGAATCAGACCTTCCTTGCTCGCGATATATCAAGACAGTTATCACTGGAATGAGATCATTTATTGCATTAAGACGACGCAGAGGCGTCGAAGGCCTCGCGCGAACGGAAAACTGGGGTCGGGCTCGGTATATTGGAACTTGCAGATAAGAAGAGAAAGGCCCGTTCCTCGCCTCCTGGCTCCTACGGTTCTTCTGCTTTCGCGCGGCCATCTTCCTCGTCCTTTGACGTTTCTATCCTCTTCCTCTCTCGCGGTCGAGCATCCGAGAGATCCTCTAACGCCTGCGCTAACACGACATCCTCCCCTTCTCTCACATTCTCACTGCTTCTTTCTCGCTCTTTCCACCTTCTTCTTTTGCCTCCTCGCAGACCCTTTCTATCCCTCTAACTGTAGCGCGACCTTTCTCGTTCCGCCTGCGCTCTTTAAGGTTAATTGCCGGTATTTATCAAACGACGAAATAAATAAGCTGCTTATATTTCTTTGACGCCGAAGAGTGCTCAGCGTAGCAGGCGCTTATTTAGAGAGGGCGTTAAGTACATTAGACTTTCGTCGTTTATTAAGGATGAAGAGGCCAGCAGGAGGTCGGGGCAATGGAAGAGGAGGCCGATTAATCCGCTTGAACACCTCCTACCAGCCGTATGTGAGACCCCTTAGAACACTGTACGACGCGGGGCTTGGGTTCTTGTACTTTCGAGGGCGCTTCATTCTTTGTCACGTGTTACAAAATATCGAACAATTCGAAATTACTGTTGCTCTACTTTTTAAACTGCCCTTGGAGTACTTACGTTACGTTACAACAGCAAAAAAAATACTTTGTAACTCGGATAACGATGTACTGTCTATGCATTCAAAGAGTAATGTGCTGAGAGATCGACCTCCCACAAGAAGTTTATAAGCTCAATAACTTGAGCATAGAGGAGGGCAACTCTGGAGGTGTTGTGTTAGAGCTAAGAATTCTGACCTAAGAGAAATTTTTTGAGAAAACTAGAGTCTGCAGGACACCTAAACCCATTTCCTTCATGATTTGGATAACGATGAGAGAACTAGTCATTGCGAGTTTAATCCTTGCTGGTAGTTCAATACGCTGAATCAAGAATCAAGCTAGGTGTTTTTAAACGTTATATCGCGAAAGGACAATCAATAAATGTTGCCTTAATTAGCAACGAGGTTAGTGATTTTTGTTTATCTCTTTTTAACTAGTTGCCTAGGGATTCGATACGTTGTTAACGATGTTAACAAGTTTTCGAAGGACTGAAAATTATTGTGGTTTAACCACATACGCTGAAATGATGTATCATTAGTTTTTGTCTGAACTAAAAACGATGTATTACATGGGCTGACAGTATGTATTAGGAAGAATGTTTCTAAATGGATTTCGCATATAACGACCAAAATGTTTGAAAATGATTGTCTGTATTAGCTGACATTTCGTATCACACGAAATAATTATCAATAGCATTACTTTAATGAATGTGCAATTTATGAGTGAAAAGACAGATTTCTGTCATATTGTGAATATCTCAACGAAAGATTCTTTATCTTTCCTTGCAATATATCGCGTATCTTTATTAGTTCGTAGAAAAACAATGAAAACTATCAGACGACGATTTTTATGAAATTTTGCATTAATGATTCATTGGTCCAACCTAAAAACTATGCCACTATTTTTCCACTTTAAAGAAGAAATCATCTCTTATATTAGAGCCACCCATGTGATATATGCCTGTACGTATAATTCTTAAATTACAAAAGATATTGACAAATGTTTCTAGAGACCTGGAAATTAGAAAAAAATATTTTAATAAGAATGCCTTTCTAAAAAGTTTAATTAATTCCTCCTTCAGTGTCGAGAAATTGTGATTTTTCATTCAAAGAAGGAGCAATACTTCATTACACATTTTGAAATACTTTTTATAATTTATCCGTTATATAAATAAAAACAAACTGGGAAAAATCAAGAAAATTAAAGTCGTAAAACTTAAGTTGGTATGTGACGCTTAGTTAAATTATTTACTGTTTACGATTACAAGTTACAATTTCTTGTACAAGAAGTAACGATTTACTCGCAAGAAACATTAGTTTAGAGTATTCGGTCAAATTTTTGTATTTTCACCTGCGGCTGACGTTAACAGGTAAAATTGTACAATTTCTTGTATGAAAAATCATAACGTGTCTGGACCCTATTGTAAAGTTGCTTGCGACGGAATCGCCCTGACCATATTTCTTCAGCGTGAGCAGCCATCAACTCGAGTAGCCGGCAGCTATGTAATTAAAAACCCATTTGAGCGGCACGTTCGAGTTCGTCCAACTATGAGAACAAAGTATCGCCCAAACCTCTACGCATGAAATCTGATGAAATGCAACGTGTATTTCAAACACAAAGGCGAGACGAAGGTAACTAGGACTATACGAAGTGTTTAATTGTTCTACATGTACCACATTGTTTCGAAATTTATTATACTGCACCAGTTTAGTAAAGTATTTTGATGTGTACTAATTTAGTTCCAGAAATTTATTCAAGTTGATCGTGTACTAACGTCGATGAATTTCCAACACAAGTGGTTAATTGAATTAGTTATAAACATTCTTGGAATACAAGATACAGAATGTAAAATTTCGATCTCTTCGAGAAACTTCGATTTCGTCTTCATGTTTCGTCTCTTACAATAGTAATAAATATTCTAATTTTTTTTTCTTGAAAACACGGATTAATGTTTGTTTGGTATTTGTACATTTATCAGTTTTGGAGGAAATTTTCTGCTTAATTGTACGCGCTATATTTGTTGAATTAAAACCACCACGATTTATATTTGGGTCATTAAAAAGTGAACGTAGTACGAGCTGGAACATTCCAGGAAGCAGTCGACAGACCACAGGATCGCGCAGGGAAAAATCTATTTAATGGTTTGAACCCAACAAGGGTGGGTATTGCTTAACAGCCACACGAAACCGACTTAACCCTTTCACCGGTTAGTCCGTACGACGACCATGATAAAGTGTTTAGATCGTAATCTCTTGGTTCCTTATACAGGGTATTCTGCCACCCTTGGGAAAAATTTTAATGGGGGATTCTAGAGGCCAAAATACGACGAAAATCAAGAATACCAATTTGTTGATGGAGGTTTCGTTAAAAAGTTATTAACAATTAAATTCAAAAATTTCAAATCGTTCTGAAAAAATTATTTTCAGTTTTGGGGATTAATTACAATCATTATTGGTCATTACTCATACCACCGAAATCCTACGCACTTTCTAGAAAAAAATTCCTTACTAAAAATCTAATTAGGTGCCTAAATTTTTCGACGAAAAAAGAAAATTTCAAATCGTTCTAGAAAAATTATTTTCGATTGCGGGGGTCAATTACAATCATTTTTGGTGAATAGACATATCCCCAAAATCTTGTGCATTTTCGAGAAAAAAATTCAGTACGGAATTTTAAACGTTAATAACTTTTTAACGAAGCCTCCATCGACAAATTGATATTCTTGATTTTCGTCTTATTTTGGCCTCTAGAATCCCCCATTAAAATTTTTCCCACGAGTGGACGAACACCCTGTATAAATACACAGGATTTGTATAGATAGAAAATGGGGAGAACAAAAGGTATTTGTTCTGTTGCATACTGTTTTCAAAATCACTTCGAATCTGTCTTTTTTTATATTTATTTCGTTATTAAGCGGGAGAAAGTGTGTTGAAAATATTCCGATTTGTAAAAATATATGACTATTTGGGACTGATAAGATATTCTTTGTCAATTGCAAAGAATTTTAATAATTTTTTTTTATTTCATTTAGCAACTTTTTTTAGTTAACGTTGTTAATTTTTAATGCAAAATAATTTTCATAACAGAGGGAAAATATTAATCAGGGTTGTTAGGCCATCTCAAAGATAAAGTTCCTTTTTTCTAGGGAATATCATTTTAAAGTATCTTTGAAATGTTCAACTTTAAGTGTTTATTCCCATTATACATTTTACTAATCTCTTTATTTTCGAGGTTGAACGTTTAGGAAGCAATAAAAATGCAGTAGATATCGGTAAGAGAAAGTCAATTTTTTGTCAAAATATCGCTAAATTCTCCGATTTGCGACTGTCAGTTTTCACTGAAGCGATCCACGACTAGACTGCAAATTCATATTTTTATTATTAGAATGAATAAGATTGGAACCTAGTAGAAGGTTGTCTCAATCTCTAAATGTAATAATTCGTATCTTATCTTATGTATTTCTTACATTTTTGCGTATCAAGTGGATTCTGTAGTTTCTCAAAATTTAAATTTCCCATAAATGCATAAATATCCGCAGTCTACTCGTGACATTCGCGTCTGCAAATCCACCGATCGAACTTTTAACCTGTTCGCGCGGGGAACGGAACCTCTCGACAGTCGTTGTCGGCCGGCTCGAGGTTCTCTGGTAGCACTGTCGCACGCACACGAGTAAGAAGATCCAGCATTGTACCGAGCAAAAGAGCAAGATCCTGCGTCCCGTTCGACCCCGAGCGAAACGGAGCTCTCTCGTAGCAGGCGGCCCGTGAACGAACTGCAAGGGTGTAAATCTGAAAGTTGGCTAAACTGTCTACTCTCCCGGGTCGAGCCGGGTTTTGCACCCTCGTCTGCCTTCTTCCTGGCTCTATTCAGCGCCGTTTGCCCCCGAGGCGTCACCACGATGTTTCCACATCCCCTTCCTCGGTTGCTTCGTCCCTCGGTGAACGGTCGAGAAAACCGGAGGACAGAGCGAACGCAACCAAGCGAGGAAGTAAGAGAAACGACGGAGAAATTGGAACTTTTTATTACCGCTTCGTTTCCAATTTTACACGGAATCACGTCTGCCACGGCGTAGCGGGCCGACTCCCATTCATCGTTCCCTAACGCGATTCGTGGCGACGCGACGTAGGCGTTGTGCATCGATGCCTCGATGTCGGTCGAGCGAAATAAGCCGAGGGAGTGTCGAGGAGAGATTGCCAGCGATCAGTTTCGGAGACGACGGGGAACGAACCTTTTCGAGCGATAATTTTCGAATTTCTGATAAAGAGGTCGAGTATTTTGACGCTTTGAATCCGACGAGACGGTTCGTCTCAAGACGGAGGAAGGTAGTAATGATTGACTTTGAGATCGAGTTTTTGGGGGCTTCTATTCGGTCACGGGTGCTCTTTAAACGTGAAAAACGGCAATTCGGATCTATAAGTTCGCGCGAGATTCATACTTAATCCATTGACATACAATTTAATTCCAAATAATTTTTCAAACGTATACTATTTAACTTTGTTTAAATTTGTTCATACAAGGAATGATCACGAAAAAGAATAGATTTGTTTCACGAATACAGTAGAACCACGATTATCCGAACACGTCGGAAGACAAAGCAATTCAGATAACCGAGGTGGGCTGATAATAGAGGTTCAGAGTTTATCCCTCCCACCGTGTTTCTATTCATTCGAATAATCGAGACTGACGGTCGAATAACTGAGGTTCATGCCTCCTGAGCTTAAAAGAACTGGCATGTTCAAAGATTGTGAATACGTAAAAATTAATTATATTCATTGTTGTTAATTATTTTCCTTAGTAGATTTATTATTTTTCTTAATGTAAACGATTTTCATAATTTTTAGTATTATTATTAAGGGTTATTATTATTTTTCTGTTCTTAAAAATTATTATTTTATGCTATTAAGACCTAATTGTTTTGTTAATTACTTCGTTTTGCAATTTAATTATGTTATATTTTATATACATATTTATAAATGTTTTCAAATAAATTATGAACAATATGGAAAAATAATCTACAAAATTAATTGTATTCAATTGCGTTTCAACTTGCACCAAATTTTAGCTCCTATTACATACATGTACATATGTACATATATATAAGAATACACGTTCGTATAACTGAGAATATGCTCGACCGCCGTTCGGATAATAAAGGTTCAATCATGAGGTTCTACTGTACCTCGTGAATGTAAAAATATGTTGATTTTAAAAGATAAGACTTGATGACGAGTAAGTAGCCCCACAATTGTGAAACTTGACACGAAGAACTTGTGACGAGTCAGACTCGTCATTGCATGACAAGGGGTTAATAGCTATCGTAAAATTGCATGTTAGATTGGAGCAGTGCTTCTCGAATTTCATCTTTCTGCGGACGTTCTCGATAAAGGCAAACTTTTGGCAAATCCTCTAGAGCAGAATGAAATTAATTTCACTTCTCAACTTATAAAGATGGAATGTGTCCCGATTGAAAGAAATTTTAAACGTACTTTCTTTTTACGAAGAAACGCATTTTAAAACTCCCTGATTACATTTTGATTATTAGAAAGAAAAATTAGTTTTTTAAGTTTCTGAGTTTTATATTCTCATCTCAAGATCCCATTCAACTCTGAGCAAAATGGGTTCATGGATAATGATGGTTAACTGTTTTAGTTTCTTGCGCGAGTCACCTAATTGTAAGACTGAAAATTGAAATATTTTCGAAGCTACTGATTGTATTGAAAAATGTTTCAGATAAAATTTGAATAGTTTCAAAACGATCGTTATTCGATGTAATTAGAATTTTTGTACGTGGACGCGTAGATCATTTGAAAGTCAAGTTTGTTTTTTTAAATGAAATCATATATTTTTTGATACACTGATGGATTCAGCTCGTCATTCTCCATAAAGAAGTATAAAGCTAGTTGTACCGAAAAACCTTTACTTTAGGAGATATTTTAATTTAAATATTGCGGAGTACATATTCATATTAATATGTAAATATTAAACAGACTAACAAAAGAAACAGAAAATTGTAAATACATGCTAGTAATCCCTTTACAATATATTCCTTATAGTAGGAATCGTAGGAAACGAGGGCACGAACAATGGATTTCAAGTTTAAATCTCTGGGAATTTTATTTGTTGGTCGGCCACTTCACCATTGCATCAATGTCGACACTCGCTATCTTGGTTTTTCGGATTCCTTTTCTTGGTCTAGAGCCCTCAATCCCACAAATGTTACTTAGTTGAAGGTCTGGCGTTATAAACCAGTATACATTACTGCCTATGTGAAACTGAGCCTACATAGTTCCGAATATGTAACCTCTCGAGAATCCAATTTATGTTCTCCAAACACTTCATGACTTGCCAGCGGCTTCCGGGAACCAAATCCTCTCGAAAAGACCGCCCGAACGTAGTCGAAATTGTGAAGGATCGATTAATCCTAAAAATATCACCTACAATTTGTTCTATAACATGTGTACTTAGGACGAATAATAGTGCACGTTTAAAAGTAAAATGAGTGGCAAAAGACATTAAAAAATTTCCTCGCGAATTGGAATCTGTTGCCTTGTAAAAGGAGCGAAGCTTTTACATATCGTGAGTGACATTTTACAGATTGCAGGCACAATACCACCGTATTGTTTACCCGACAGAAGTAAAGGCATAGTTCGTTTTATTTGCTTTCAGAACATAACATATAACTTCTGGCGAATCTGCAGTTTTTTAATAGTTCTGTCACAGCGAGTTGATGGAAAATTTGTTTTCAATTCGAGAGTCCTTTGTGCTATCAAATATAGTATGCCAACAGTCGAATGCGTATGGAAAAAGAGGATCAGAATGGTAACTTAACTGAGAGAATCATCCAGAAAACTGAGTAAAATTCGTATGAACAACATGTGCATTTCACACGGATTCTGTAGACAATACGTGTGTTAACCATACTGGATGAAAAAGAGAGAAATTTTTCTAATTAGTTCACACGACCCAAATGAAAAATATGAATCTTTGATACTTATCCAATTCGTTTTTCCAAATTTTGCGTTAGATCTGATTAACGCTAACGTTTTCCATCTGCAACGAAACTATTCACATTTTCTCTTTAGTTTAATTACTTGAAGTTAAATTAATATCGTCGCGTAATATTAGTTGAACCGGAAATGGTGATTAAATCGTAAATCGTGTTTTACGCAACGACACTGTAACAGAATGAACAAGTTTTCTGGTGTTTGCAATGCAAACGTACAAGCCGATTATCAATCGGTACCTCCGATTTCCATCGATGTAATATTGCAGAAATGATAATAATATTTGCGGACAATCGCGGATTTCCATATTTTCTACAGTATTACAAAATGAATATTATCACGAATGGCATTATTAAAACCCGTACGTGCAAAATACAATATTCACGTTAGACTCATTATACCATTCAGAAAAAATTATAGTGATTAAAATGAAACTTTTTGTTTATTCTTACGTGTTTATTACAATTTTATTATATCTTTGTATGTTGGGTGTGTGATAATTAAAAATTGGTACGGAAATGCTGATTCTTTTGTCATTATGTTTTGCTGATGGTAGGAGTTTAATGCGTTGACTGCCGAATCTAATAAAATTCAAATATCGTACGTTTCTCGATAATTTATAATTTTAACTCAATATCATCATTCGCATAGTAGATACGTTG
This sequence comes from Colletes latitarsis, assembly GCF_051014445.1. Classification (NCBI taxonomy): domain Eukaryota; kingdom Metazoa; phylum Arthropoda; class Insecta; order Hymenoptera; family Colletidae; genus Colletes; species Colletes latitarsis. The sequence continues at coordinate 5,668,183 of NC_135139.1, read as the reverse complement.
AACTGAATACATTATTTAATGATTTTGAAAAACAAGAGAGATGTACAATTATTTATTTTCCTTAGAACCAAGATCTATGTTTTGTCCACCCAGGACAAAGGTTTCTTAATCGTATACTTACTACTTCACTAGTTCTTAATACATTGGCAAAGAACTGGTATAGCTTTTAAAATAAATAATATTTTTCAAGGAAATTTGGGGAAGAAAAAAATGCGGTAAATTTCTTATTGCATTATAATCTATACTTTTCAAAATGCATTTATCAGAGATTTTCAACTTTTTTTGAAAATGTACAATTGCCAAGATGAAGGGGAATTTTGTAATATTTACATATATTTATATACAAGCTGCAGTGTTAATAATCAAGAGATAAAAAAAAGTTGAAAATATACATTTGTATACATTTGTTTCAATTCGTGAAACTCCTATTTTGGTATTTATACAAACAATTTGACACATTTATAGTTTTTAAAATTTATTTTAAGATATATACCTCTAGTAAGAAACACGAATATCTTATATATGCGTCATCCAACGCCAATGTATTAAAGTCACACTTTTTAATACATACAATACAATACGTTACAAAATTAATATTAAATAAATTTAGAAAAAATTAGTAAGAGATAGAGTATTTAAACAATAAATTTGACAAAAATTGTGCAAGAAAATGAATAATTACGTAGTATGTCAATGACATTTCCTATGGTCAATAGATTTTATGTCAACAAAAATGTAGTCGTTTAAAATGGAGAGCGGATATTGCGTAGTCTATCATATTATATTCTTAGATAGTGTTATTTGTATGTGAATATCAAGTGTTACAATGACCGTATATATATATATATATATATATCTGATCTGTAGCAAAAAGGCAGCAGAAAAAGGTGGTTCAACCACTATATGTTTCCTGAAGTAAAATATAATAAAACTTATTCTTGTTATACATTAATACTGAAACAACTCCTATGAATAAATCGATATTTGTACTTTGTAAATATATGGTTTCTTTCCTTTAGTTACTAATTATTGATATACTTTACAAAAATAACTTGCTTTGAACACGACTACTGAACCTTCAGTTAACCAACAATTAAAAAGTCATTTTGAAAATAATAAATAAAGTAATTAAATAATATTTATCTTGTACATGTTGCTAACAAACAGTACGGTCGAACTACGCAAATCGTAAAATTATGACGAATGGATTAACACTAGACTTTAAAATTAAAGAAATTATAAATATTTGTTTGATGTAATAACATGAATACGTATTCCAATTTTTAAACAATACATTCTAATGAATCCGTCAATAAAATGGCTTCCAAATAAAATATGTATAAAAAACAATGTCTGCAAATCTAGTGTTAATAATATCGCAACGAAGAGTCGCTTTTTATAGTTCTCTGCATCAAAGGTAGGCAAAATTCTTTTTTAAATACGATTTGGAATAAAAAAGAAAGGACAAACAACTTTTTATTGATTACTAAAAATGTTATTATTATCACCATCATTCTTACTCTACCGCAATCGCAAACTAATTCCAGGAACACAATTGCCCCAAACCATCGAGAAGAGACTTCGATAATTAGAACTGAATCACAAATGAGTTCTACCAACGCGATTCTTTCCTCCGTAGCCCCTTAAAAAAAAAAGCGGAGGAAAAGAGGAAAAAATAAACCTCACAGATCAAATAACTGTATTTCGCGAACTCCTCCACCACGAACGAGTCCTTTCGCTCATCGGCGCGGTGGAGCCTCGATCGGGAATCGCGATTTTCAGAAAGCCTCTCCTCTCGACGCATCGTCGGCTAACGCGCCGCAGCGTCTGCGAAGTTTAATTGCCCCGGGCGCAGGTGAGGGTACCGCGGATCCACTTACATCACTGGCCAGAACCAGGTTACGATCGAGCAATTATATTTCCCTGCACGTACGTGTATTCACGAACACGAACGTCGCGGGGTTCCCGGCCATACAAGGGAAATCGGTGCGCGCCACGGTACACGACGGCGAGAACCTCCCAGCGACTCGACGTCGTTCGCGTAGGGAACGACGACGAAACCGTCTCTCCGCCGGGTCTCCGCCCAACGCTTGAATTTTGATTTTCAATAAGAGAGAACACGTGGAAACGAACGATGATCGCGTTCGCGACCGAGGAGAGAACGAGACAGAGCATCGGGTACCCCGCCAGGAGGCGAAGGGAGCACCAGCAGAGACGCGCGTTGGGATTTCGCTTCCGTGTACAGCTGTACCGTGCCGGGGGTTTGAATATGCATGATGCATGGGCATTAAAGCCTGCCATCCTCCGCCGCCTCCACCTCCGCCGCGTCCACCGCCAACCCCGGCCCACGTATGCAAATAACAGGCCACCGCCGGTACCGGTTCCGCCACCTCCAACGCCGCAACCAGCCGCACGCTGCCTGCCGATACGCGCGAAACGCGAAATTTCGCGTTCGTGAATTTCCACCCCCACCCCCTCCCTATTTTTATCCTTTTTCACTTCTGTATTTTCCCCTGTTTTCGATCGCGAGAGTTAGCGTCGTAGTCGTCGTCGTAGACGTCGTTGTTTGGGCTCGTCACGGAAAAACGAACGCGCCGCGTTTCAGAATCAGCCGACGAGAGATTTTTCATCGGGAAATCCGCCATCGAGAGTGCTTTTTTAATTAACCATTAGTTTTAAGATATTTGAAGGGAAAACTTCTTTTATTAGAGAAATAAACTGGGGTGGATGATTCTCTTTTTTGTCGCGGTCGAAATTAATCAACGTCCATCACGACGTTACATTGTGTTGCTATTGGTAGCGGCGAGCTAAGGTAGTTCCGAACATACTGTGTGCTGTGAATAATTAAACCTGAATCACTTTTCTACGTTTTTCGTAACATTCAAACACAAGTTAAACTGCGTTTTTATATTGTGATACAAGTATAAGGAAACAGGAAATAGAAATTTCTTTTTAAATTGTATTTTACTATGAAGGAATATAAATTCAATTCTAATTTTAATTATTTTTCCTTTAGTATGTAGTAGATTTTCTTTTATTTTTGATCATTTATAATAACTAGTCAGAAATATTATCGATTAAATTATTTAAAATTTTGTTTTTACACATTTTTTAAGTTCAAAGATATTGTTAATTATTAGTTTCTTCTCAGGATTACAGGATTTTGATGGGGTTCAAATCAGAACTCACAATCAGTGTTAGCCTTGATAATAACTCAATTTTGAACTCTTGAAACCACCTTCTTTTTTAAAGAAGGACCTGTATGGATATTATCCTGCTGGAAAATAGTTTTGTCAACGTCTGTTAATGTTATTAAAGACAACAAACAGTTGTCCACCAATTGTTAATAAACAGTAGTATTCAATCTACCATTTACAAAAGCTACGATACTTTAAAAATTCTGTTTAAATGTTTTTGGTGGACTTTACAAAGTAGAATTAAATTAATATTTTTTTTAATATATTAAAATCTTTAAGAAAAATGTACCTATGATTTAACAATTCCTGTCTAATTTTACTAATTTCATACTTAAATTCAATATACATTTTATACTATATTTGATACTTAGTGTTTATACAAATATTAAGAAACAGTTCATTGATTGTGATTCTATGAAATTACTTGCTCATAACGAATAAGTTATAAAAAAAACTGTGTTCTTCTAAATGGAAGGAAACCATACAAACTATATTTGATCAAATTTCAAAAGAAATTTACGCATTCGAATTTCTATACTTATCCATAGGAATGCTAATGTTTCTTTTAATTTTAGATATTCGTAATACAACAATGCTTGGATAACTGCAAATCATTTTCGATTGAATAAGTGAACGGTAGTCATCCCTACTACCGAGGAGACTCCCCTGGACACACCAAAGAAGCTCAACGTCGAGTAGTGTAACCTGATCTGGACTCGAATATCAGTAAGACAATACACACATAGTAGATAATGTAAAGATGAAACTTTTTTATTTTTGTTTTTTTTTTATTACCAATGTATTCGTGAAAGTTTTCCAATTAAAATAAGACCAAACAATATAATTTGTTTTTAACCTATTTCTAATAAAGCATAAGATCGTGTTCGCAAGTATAAAAAAAAAATGAATTATTGTCACTTATTAAATACTCAAATATGATCCGAGTTATATCATGTTTGGTCTTATTTTAATCAGAAAAACTTCACAAACATATTAGTAAATGTCCCATTAACACAAAAATCAATAAGTTTCACATTACGTTATTCTTATTTATTTTAAGATAATCTTATCTTATTTATTACGTCTCATCATGAAACTTCTGACACATGTTTCTCGCAGTCATCCAAGATTTGCTGCATATGTATAATTCATATAAACACATTTGTTTTGCATATTTATAAGATCATGATGTGATGTGACGAGATAGATCTACCCCATCGTTCAGAAATGTTAGGATATATGTAAATGTTACGAAATGTATTCCAGCAAAAATCTGACGCATCGAGTTTCAACGTTTACCTCAATATGTTTCTTCAAGCAATTAATTATTCAGTTATTTTTACCTCGACATTGTTTCGTAATCAAACGATAACAGCCTTCTGATACTAATTAACATTTATATCGACAAACTGTCACTTCAAAAAAAAGTCAACAGACAGAGATAAAATGTCCAAATCCAAATGTAATTATAATATTCATCTTGAGTTATACTTAAATGATTTAAATACACGATATTGTATATCAAAACGCTGAACGCGAAACATAACGATTATTATTTTGCTGTTACGTGCACGTTTTTCGAAAACACTTTTTTACCTTTATCATGGGTGTAGGTATTATATCGTATTTCACAAAATGGAACACGCGACCGCGTAATTTTATTTTTCCGGCAGCTCGAACGTTTACCAAACAACGGGAAATTTATTTCAACGCGAACCAATAATAATTTCGCGGCATTCGCGTTATTACCTGCCTTAACCAGAATTTCGCGCTAATAGATCTCCGTTAAACCGACGCCCAAGCTGTATTGTTCGCGGTGTTCGATCGCGTTCAAAACACTCGTTCCAGGCATTACGATATTTCCCGGGATTATCTTCGGTGGCGGTGTTATGGAACGTTTAAGTCGTGGCTGTCGACGACGTTATATTTCCGTCTACTTCGCTCGAGTTTTACGTTATAAATCTGCTATAAATTGGGTTATAAACGAGACCAATATTGTTGGCCATTTTCTCGACTTCGATAGCAAATATGGCGCATAGCTCGAGGAACTAAACTATTGTTATAAACGACGAATAGAGTGTCGGATACCGGTCTGAAAATATGATATTATATTTGCTTTTACGTTATGTACTTAAACTATTGTAGACATTGTCAGACATTCGTAATTTAATACTTTTATATCTAGAATCAGAAAAATGATCTACTTTTATAAATTAAAATATACTGGGAAATGGAAAAATATTTCATTAGGCAAACTGAAATGGTTTCGGTTGGTGCGCATCATCTGGTGTACATATGTGTCTACGTATAAAATACCTTTTTATTTATCGAAGAATATGTACTTTGAAATCCCTACTGTTTAGTAACCGCGTAAAATTAAAAAATTGTCTTTACATATTCATTGTATGCATAACGAGTTGTCATAATACACTTGACATTTAACGAACGTAGAATAAAAATAAATTAACACTGCGAAGCGATGTAAATTATAAAATAATATTTATCTATTACGGTATAAAGGGAACTCATATTGTATACCATGAATTTGACCAAAATGTTAAAAAACAATTTAAAATTTTCGTTTTACGAGTGTATCACCTTCGTTTATAAACGATCGTTCAAAGTAATGGTAAAATTTCATTAACAATTGTTTTTAGTATTTTTTTCATTAACACCATTCCAACCTTTCTGTAATATTGTCCACGAGTCCCTCTTCGACTTTAAACGCGTTTATCTTCAATATTTGCTTCCTTGTACAATTTCACATATTGCATATTTACTTTAATTTCATACGAGCTTTATAAAGTTTATACTAAAGTTAAAATAACTAAATGTAAGAAAGCAAGATAATAAAGTTGCTTCAGAAAATGGTACTTGTATCTTTCTGTAAGTTTGTCCACGATTTCTTCTACTTTAAACGCGTTTATCTTCAATATTTGCTTCCTTGTACAATTTCACTTATTACATATTTACTTTAATTTCATACGAGCTTTATAAAGTTTATACTAAAGTTAAAATAACTAAATGTAAGAAAGCAAGATAATAAAGTTGCTTCAGAAAATGGTACTTGTATCTTTCTGTAAGTTTGTCCACGATTTCTTCGACTTTAAGTGTGTTTATCTTCAATATTTGCTTCCTTATACAATTTTACTTATTGCATATTTACTTTAATTTCATACGAGCCTTATAAAGTTTATAGTAAAGTTAAAATAACTAAATGTAAAAAAGCAAGATAATAAAGTTGTTTCAGAAAATGGTATCTGTATCTTAATTTGTATTTTGCAAGACGAACAAACAAAATGTCCGGTGACTCATGGACGGGAGTGTAGCTTCCGGGTTAAAGGATTAAGTAACAGCAGGACGTCGCGGATCATGGTGCCAGTTGGATCGAAGAGGCGTAGTGATTCGTGGGGCGAGTCACTCCGCAATTTACGGTTAATTTCGGCAAAAGCAAATAATTGGGCCGGAGGTGGAAAGGGCTACGTAAGAAACTGTGTAATTGCCAACAATCACGCCAACTGGCCTGAGGAATTCGAATCAGGCTGCGGTATATTCGACGGTGGAGGAAGTTCGTTCAAACGAGAACAGAAAGAAGGTGGTGTCCGGCGCGAGGCTCCGTCTCTTACTCGTGCAATTATCTCATTTGCCGGGAGGTAATTGAACGAGAAGAAAATGGTGATCGACGCACTGGGACGTGCTTCCTGAAATTAATTGACGATCCTCTATGCCGATGCCGCGATCGAAGCGATAATATAACGCGCTGCGGTATAATTGGACGAGAATACCCGTTCAATTATTAACCTTTTGCGGTCCTACATCTATAATGTCTGGGCATAGCATTTTGTTTCACCTGATCCAATGTCGAAGTGGTCTGAATGAAGGAATTTATGAAAACCTGTTTCCTCCGAAAGACACTAACGTGATAGAGAAAGCTATGTTTCGGAACTCGCAAGTTTCTATAATAAAATATAAATTACGCGTCTCTCAAACGAATGATAAAACCAACGGTAATATAATCTCATACTTATTGGGAACTTTAATCTGTTTATTAAGTTTATAAGCAGCCAGATGATACAGTAATATTTTTGACCCCTCGTTTTTTTCCAAATACATGTATCATAATTACTATAAAACTTCGTTATGGAATTATGCTTGAACCGATACAATCTTCTCACATCGAATAAAGTAAAAAAACGACCAGTCGGATTATTTACAATTTATATTATAAATTTCTCATGGTAATAATCCAAGATTTTATTTGAAATACAAAAATTCATACATACATTGCATGTGTTTATCTACGAGGAAAACATAAAGATGTGAGAAATGTGATTAAAACTTTGACTGCAGGTTAAAAATTCTGTAGCATGATTAATTATATAATACTATAAATCTGGATTACTAAAATATGAAAATCTACATAAGCTGTGGAGTGTAAATGCTGAAACAAAATATCAAAACTGACGAGTAGCGTAAAGGGTTAACTCTTCCAGGCGCGAGTCTGTCACCGTAAAACACTCGGGACACTTCAACGATTATGCGAATTCCGGATCGATGCGACGCGTTGTATCGTTATGCAGTGACAACGCGCTAATTAGCTCGTTATTGATGCGCAGCCGTGGAAACGCACGCCACGCGTGCAAATAATTTATTACGAGGCTATGATGTCCCCGTGATTGGAATATAATGTTGATAATGGCTGATTGGCAGCACGCACGACGGATTGTTTATTTCGCGACGAGTTACGGATCTGTAGTTCACAGAAAATTAAAAGTATGACAATATTACTGCAGATATCCCCCATACAACATAATTAGGAAATTGGGGAAACGTCTCGTATAATACAGCATTTCGTACAACAAGTTATGCGATAGAAATTTTTGAACGTCCCCTTTAATTTTTATCAATTTCAATCGTATAGGACAATATTTTTTACAAACATTGTAAAAATCATGAGATGATTTGCTGTATTCAGAAATAATATTGTAAACTAACTTCAAAGTAGCGGTACATCGCAATTTTTACGAAATTTATAAAGATGTTGTAGGGGAAGTTCAGAAGATGAGAATATTTTACCAGGGCAGAAAAGTTTCTGTTTAATGATGCTCAGCAATAATAAAGAAGAAAAAAATTAGTATGCAATTATCGATACTCTTAAAGATATTTTTCATAATTATCAAATGAAAGAAAGTGTAGTTATTGTTGTGGTTATTCAGTACAAAACTCATGTTTACTTGAATGAGTCGAAAAGACATTTAATATAGAATATATAATTAATGTAGATAACAAATTGGTACATCAAATGGCACTTCAATGTCTATACTCAGAATGGTGCGCGACGAATGGATATAATGACCGCGGAAACAAAAAAAGAAACGCAGGCCTAATGCTTGATCTTCATGATTGCTTAACGCCATTACTTGTGGACTGAACAATCCTTCAGTTTTGTTTAGTTTCGGAATACGCCATTTTTTATAAACTGAACTATCGTTATACCAATCATCAGGAAACAGATACTGTTCTGGCATGAAAAACGATACAACCAATGTTTTTGTAACCTGTTTCGAGCCTGTCTATACTTTTAGCATCAAGGCATGCCACTTTCTGCTAATTTAAACAATATATTCAGTAAGATAGATTCTCTTAACATCAATTAAAATTCTGGAAACAATAGGATGCATCCTATACTTTTCAAATAGTGTACATAACTATGCTTCCTCTTTGGAATACGTTTAGTAAATATTTGCCTAACGATACATTTCCAAAATCACGAGAAATGAGTTCAATTATCTCGATTGTTAAGGTAGGTGACCAACGACAGAAGCTGCATAATATTAAATATCAGAATTAATTAGAAAGGATTCATTACAAGTTCCTGAAATTTACTGAGTTACGTTAAGACATAGATATGACTATTCGTATCTTTTTAACTTGCTTCAGTTATGCATGTTTAAGTAACATACAGAAATTTCGAACATTATGTTTATATTCAAAATAAACTATAAAAGGGATTTTTCGTATTCGTTAATTGCAAATAGCCTTCACTTCTTTTGTTAAATTTTGTTATTTTTACTTGTGCTTATACAACCAATTATATTAACAATATATTGTCAATTTCCACACACTGTGTAAAGATATAAATTTTTCTCACGTGTCTAGACGCACTTGCATCTATATAAATCGAGAAAACGCGTGAGCGTTTAGTTTCATTAAAATAAATACTTTACTAATTATTAAAATAAGTAAATAAGTAAATAAATGAAATGTTTAACATTAATTTGCAACTATATTTCACCGTTTATTATGGTTATGAAAATGCTATTCCAGCTCGATTCAAAATTATTCTTGCCGTTACACTATGTCTGACACAAACAAGCATTTTCTACTTAAGGAGGTATTGCTGTCTAGACTGTCAATTTCACGGCCCTTTTTGTGATTTTTTTTCTAATGATAGGTAGGCTGTTTTGTACTGAGACTTTGTAGATATATTTATTCATCTTATAAGCACGTACAAAATTTTTTTCATGGAAAAATATTAAAAATCGTGAGAATTATAACTTCTTATTTAATGGCTCTTTTGGAAAAGGTGCTCCAATGGCTTCCAGGATTCCAGATAATTTGAAACAGAGGGGGTTAAACTATCTTCGTAAGGAAGGTTGTAGTTATAGCAGGAACTAGGGAGAAGTCAAAATCCTGATAAATAAAGAAATGGCGACACTTCAAGTTTCGAATTTCTATTTGTTAATCGTTCTTTTGTCTTTAGCGTATCAAAAAAAATAGTAAAACTCAATATTTTTTAAAATCTCTAGTTCCAGCTATAAGTGCGTGTCTGCTGAATATTCTCTCCAAATTTGAAGTCAATCGGTCTGCTAGATCTTGAAATATCATATAAGCCAATTTAAATGCGTTTTTTTTAAACAAGATGCTATAACACTCGCAATTTTTAATATTTTTTGATGAAAAAAGAACTGTATATACCTATAAGACGAATAAATATATCTGCAAAATGTCACTATAAAACAACCTACCTGTCGTTAAAAAAAAAAACACAAAGGCCGAATAAATGACAGCCTAGACAGCAATACTTCCTTAAATACGTACTAGCCAGACTTCTTGACACAGAAATACTCCGATACAACCATATTTTATGTAGATGTAATGTCGACTGAAACTTTTAACTTATACGTAATTTTGTCCAAAATCTTAATAAATTTATAAGTAAAAATTAAAAATAATCATTTATGACATCTGGAATAATTCATAATACCTTATATCAGCTGTAAGATTAACATCTCTACAATCTCAGGAAAAACTGATTAAAAACTGAATCGGTTCGACGCAGACAAATAGCCCAGTCCCACAGAATCACAACTCAGCCTTGCGTCTCAATAATTTATAATTCTGTGGCAAGGAATGATATCATATAATAGAACGTTGAATTTGCCCCAACAAACACAATAATAAGTCGAATTAAAAAAATTAATTTGCCCTTGAAATCTCTCTCACTATTAAACCTACACAAGAAAAATTTATACCAGATAATGTGCCTCTTTAAATTAAATAATTTCTGTAGAAAACTTTTTCTAATAACTTCAATGCTTCGTGAGATATTCCACTGTTCTCACTTAAGGGAGTCTTCTACTGTAAAACGCGTTTTTTTATGTTCTCTTTGGTATTTTTTTATAAAGAAACTATGCAAGTTCTTGCATCGGCGTTTCACATATAATTAATTTATCAAATATTTTATATGTGGCATTTTGTACATGTAGTATCAATTATATCGTTAATCGACTAACTGTTTTTTTTTTGTTATTGCTTGTTCTATCTTTTCCGTCGAAAAAAAATTTACAAATTAACAATAAATTTGGATTTTTCACTTGATAGTCTAACCCCAAACGTATCTATCATTATTATTGTGAAAATATTGAAACAAAAAAACAATTAAATAAATATGAAAATGACAATTCGTATCGTTAATTATTTCAAAAATTCTTCCATAATATTGAAATAAAAATTGTAGTAATATAAAAGAAACGAAAATCGTAATTTCTTTATTTCGTGACTCACATCAGGTGTCTAATCACCGGCACGTATAATGAAGCATAAAGGGAATGTAGTTACTTTTTCTGGGCAAAATAGCCTCAAAAGTGTTCACTGCCGGTGCTTTCGCCTTAACAGCTACTCGCGTATACCGAACAATCGTTTCCCGTACTTTTCCGAAAGACAATTGTCGAGACTACTGTTGGTCCCGCTATCGTGCAAGAGAAATCGTAGCTGCCGGTCGCGTTACATATTCTAATTATCCAGCGTACGCGGAGACACAAAGTCTGCAACGAACGTCATAAAAACGGCAATTTCAGGCACGCTAGTTCGCCGATTGCGTTGCAAGAAACAAAAGTACACAGGTACGACGTGCTCTCGGCACGGAGTTCCGTGATAATCCCAGCCCGTGTACGCTCATTGTTCTTCCGTGCTGATACAACCAGCCATAAGTGGGTACACGTCCGGCGCGTGTACGACTAGCACGTGTGTATAGGATATCAGACGCACGTGTTTACCGAGAGGGCGTTTGTAATTACGTTTCGGTTACACGTACTGCGCGCTGATTTTGCGCTGACGCCGAACAGGCATCAACATATTTCGACGAAACGAATATTGATATCGTGGCTCGTCGGCTTCGGACAAATGGGCGAATTCGTGGTGGCCGGACGCGAGACAAATTCCGAATTACACCTCACCCTCCGTACTCGCGCGGTTAAACGCGTCCTACTAAACACGCGTAATCAACACATTCCACTCGACGATAGGGATGTTCGATTATTGTAAAAAACTCTATTCTAGAACCGATTTTGTATCGTAAAATAACTACAATTAATTTGCTGAAGAATCGCGTACTACAAAATCGATTTGAAAAACTGTTTTTGTAGTTACTAACTGTTGCTTACGTATACAGTAAATCTTGGATAATTACGAGAAGCACTGGACCGAAGTCTTGCAGTTATAAAAACATGATTAACCCCTTACCGTACAATGACGAGAACTGATTTGTTACTAGTTCTTGATGTCAAGTTTTACGATCATGAAGCTACTCACTCGTCATCAAGTCTTATACAGGGTGTTCGGCTAGCCCTAGGAAAAATTTTAATGGGAGATTCTGGAGACCAAAGTAAGACGAAATTCAAGAATACCAATTTGTTGATTGAGGCTTCGATAAAAAGTTATTGACGTTTGAAGTTCCGCCTGCACAGTAAAGAATTTTTTTTCTCGAAAGTACGTAGGATTTCGGGAGTATGTGTATTCACCAAAAATAATAGTAATTGACCTCCGCAACCAAAAACAATTTTTCCAGAACGATTTGAAATGTTTTAATTTTGTCGACAAGTTTGAACACCTATTCGAATTTTTTTCTCGAAAGTACGTAGGATTTCGGGGGTATGTGTATTCACCAAAAATGATATTAATTGACCCTCGCAACCAAAAATAATTTTTCCAGAACGATTTAAAATTTTTTAATTTCGCCGAATTTAGGCACCTGCCTTAAAAATTCGTTTTTGATTTTTAGTTATTTTGTTTGACGCTCTACGGAAATGTTGTTCAATACTTTTTTGTAGATAACCATGAGCTTTACTTCAGAAAAAAGTTTCATTGAAATATATTCAGTATTGTAAGAGTTACGATCGTTTGAAAATTGGACCATTTTTATGGGGGTTTGCTCATTTTACGGGGTTAAGGAACCACTTTTCGAACATTCTTGGAATTTCTACACATTCTTCACTTAAATACGCGTGGTTTGCCTTTTGAAACATTACAATCCTCCAATGCGTTCAGGAGTTATGATGTTTTAAAGATACGCATGAAATTTCGAGGAACCATTTCTGGCCTCACATTAGATTATCGGTAAGGAATTTTTTTCTCGAAAGTACGTAGAATTTTGGGGGTATATCTATTCACCAAAAATGATACTAACTGACCCGCGCTTCCAATCGAAAATAATTTTTTCGGAATGAATTGAAATTAATAAAATTAATAACTTTTTAACGAGATCTCAATCAACGAATTGATATTTTTGATTTTCCCCTTATTTTGGCCTCTAGAATCTCCCATTAATATTTTTCCCAGAGATGGCCGAACACCCTGCATATTAAAATCAAATCTATTCTTCTCCGTGGCCATTTCTTGTACGAACAAATTTAAATAATATTAAACAATATACGTTTGTAAAATTATTTGGAATTAAATCCTATGTCAAGGGGTTAATTTTCAGTTCCCAAAAAGGCACAAGCCAAGCTGTGGCGTTCGACTTTGTATTTTGCTGAACATAGAAAAGGACAATGAACAAAGGATAAATAAAAATAATACAATGTGAAACTTATTTATTTTTTATTTTTTTTTAATGAGATCTTTACTAATATATAATTGTGAAGTTCTTCGGATTAAAATAAGACCAAACACGATACAGCTTAGATCATATTTGCGTATTTAATGAGTGACGACAACTCATTTGTTTGGCATTTGCGAATACAATTTTATACTGCATTAGAAGTAGGTTAAAAATAAATTATATCGTGTTTGGTCTCATTGTAATACAAAAAATCTCACGAATACATTAATAAAGAAAGTTTTATTAAAAAAAAACATACACGTATGAAATAAATAAATAAATATACACGTACTTGGATTTCGTAACAAATAGAGAGATGAGGTTCATTTTAAAAAAGTATTTAAATTACCCATAAGATTATAGAGGATCATAAGACAAAATGGCACATATATCACTGATCAAATAAGTTCGATATAAAATTGGCAGTGCATATTTACTATTCTTATCAAAAACGCGAACGGACTTATTACACAATCTAATTATAAACTATAACTATTGTTTAATCCGTGGTTGAGGTGTGCTCGTTGGGATATTGTAAAAATTGCACGAAGTGTGCCGACTAACAATAAGACTACTCAGACCACCCCTTTTCAGGGGACTAAACGAGACGAATTGTTTTCTATGTTTATTATGAAATTCAACAAAAATGTACAATGGACGTGCCCGAGTGTATAACGATCTAAGTTGCAACGAATCGAAACGAATCTGTACGGTGTCTCTAATGAATCTGTTTGTTGCTATAGTGAATCTAAAAGCTGACTATGCTTGATGAAACTCTGAAATATTTTTTTCCCATGCTGGCCTTAACTAAAACTTTACAAAACGCGGTCCTGCGTCATAAACCTGGTCGACTTACCGAAGCTCAAAGAACTATAACACAAAAAGGAAATACTGAAAATTGTATTATTTTATTACTAGTAAGGGCTTCAGTATACAAGCATAATTTTCGTTACTCAGATAAACGAAAAATAAACACCCCTGACCTAATTGTTAAATATAATCAATACTGCTGAAAAGATTAGATTAATTATAGTTTGCATCGATGTTAAAGGTCAACACAAAGTTAAGAAGGACGTATGACGCACTAACGTGGCATTTGACCCAAATGGGTTAACAAAGGATAAACAATTTCATGCATTGCCCAATAACTAGGAACGTTCTATGATAACTATGATTATAACATTGAACAATACTACATAATAACGACACATTAAAATTTGCACTAATAACATGTCGAAATTGGAAACAACTCTCTGGGAAATTAGAATAATTCCCAAAGGAATAGAAACACCGACAAGGAACAATACTGAGACTCGTAACTCTAACAGAAGTTGCGTTTATATCGTGCCGCGAATCGTAGGAGACAAACTCACGAATAAACTTCGACCACAGTGAAACTTACTGTCAGACCAACCAGATCACAAAGCGCGCGGTAGGAAGCAAATTACAGACGTCGCGCAGGTTAAGACGATGGTGGATAACCGGCAGTGGAATATTACCCTAATTAAAGACCAACGAATCGATTTAAAAAATAATCGATACCAGGCACCGGTCTTCGAGGCAATTATCTAGTGCTCCCCCATCGAGAAGGTCACGTCTCATTTAATGAAACGTAACCCCGTTTAGTATTTCGAAAACAAAGGTGGTCCGTGCTAGTCCCGCGCGCCGTCTGCACAGCGTACAAAATATGAGTAACAGGAGAGAGGTAAACGAAGGGGTGATTTAGTATTAGGATTTATTAGGGCCACTCACCCCCGCGGGTACCGGTGTTACGAAGGGCGAGGGTAAGACCTTATGATTTCTCTTGGGGACCCATACACACGACTTCGACTAATGCACCTGCTATCTGTACTTCTTCGCAATTCTTTTCTCTCGAGTCACGGTGAAAAAAGTTCGTATATTTATATTTAGGTGGTCCCAAAACGAAAATTTTGGAGCAGTAACGTACAGATGGTGATAGGAACGAGGTACATACATTAAAATATCGTGCCTCGCCCACTTTATTCTCCGCGTGAAATTGAAAAGAATTGCCAGTTTTATACTTGATTTCGATCAGATTCGCACTGTTGAAAGGTATAAGAGCTACAACACGAATTCCATCATTCTGGGCGAACTATTTGTTGAAATCTTAAAAGTGAATATGCATAAAAATTTGATGAATTTGTAATTTTGTTGTTTTGGTATTAGTGTACATAGTTTGTAATATTTATTTTTATGTTGTGTGATTTTAGACCATAGTATGTTAGTGATCTATTAGAAGTCTGTTTTTGTATTTATTCCCTGTTATTTTCACTATTTAAACGTGACGATTTAGATAGGTGTATCAAAAGAATACTTTCATAGATAATGTTACTTTCAAATATTGCAGTTGTAGTTTGTAAGATCCCTTTTATGAGTTATCAGATCCATTTTTGGTATTGGAACATTTACCTCAAAGTATTGTTCATATATTATGGTGGAACGAAATATACGGGTAGATTTTTTTGCGTAATTCATGACTTTTAATAGTAGATAAACGTTGCCTTCTATAATGGTATTTAAACTGTCACAATCTTAACTTATTCAAATATTATTTCTATAATTTATATTAAATATAAATATTATTTCTATAAAAACTGTTTCTTCGTTAAAAAAGCAGACATCAGGTTTTATAATTCGATTTTAACCACTATGAAACCATGCTTCCATAGACAGCGGATCCTTTTACGATCCTTTCTACCACTTAGGTATGACAAGCTTCTTACATTAATTCCGTTTTACAAAAAAATACTAAGGATTATTTTCGATCTTAAAACCACAACGAAATTGACACATAAAACATTTTAAAAATGTATTTAAAAGAACAAAAAATTAAAACTTCAATGTTCCTGCACCATCTCAAAAATTGTTTTGACAAGAACTAGCTTTTGCAAGCCTAGTTTAAAAAAATAAAGGCAAATTTTGTTCACTATTAGAAAAAAGTCACACAATTTTGATTTTTTTGTTCCAACCTATAATGTTCAATGCTATTAGATACATTTTTAATGACAACGTTCAAAAAAAAAAAATATAGTAAATTGAGAAATAATTTTAACTTTTCTTTCTGCCATTTTCACGGACAACTAAATTCATGCAGTAATTTAATGTTTACTCTAATATGTATAGTACATGCAGTGTGACGAATGGAATTTCTTTTTTATATAGTTACGTTTCGAAAGAAAATTAAACGAAGATTTAAGTAATTAAATACATAATAAACACGAGTAATTACTCAAACCTTACTGAACAGTAGAACAGAGAGATTGCTTGAAGTTTGAACTCACCTGAAACAGAAAAAAGGGGTTGGGGGATTAGTAACAAATTCGTGTCGAACGACAATATAAGATAAGACTGTTTATTATCATCTGGGAACATCGTAAACAGGCGTGTTTGCTGAAGGCTCTGATGGAAAGTGATACGTGACACGCATATCGGTGAGGAGTAAAGGCTGAATTCACGGACGGGCTTAAATTTCCATTAGTTACACGACAATGGCTACTCGGGATACATAAATGGAAGGGTTTAATGCGCTCAATGAGATTACCAAAAATATGATGCAATCCAGCGTATGTGTGTGAATTTTGTAAGGCTGGTGTTTTATACATTCAGACAAATAAAAAGGAAAATTCGGTAAATTTAATCTGAAGCTTGGTTTCTAGTTCAACGAGGAACAATTTTTAAAAATACCAGCAGGACTTTATTAAATTTCAAAAGGACTTTTGTGAATAATTTTGTAAGGACTTTTACTACCTCATTTAATTGTTGCGTTATACTTTGTATAATTATTGAAAGAAAACTCTGAAATTCATTCAGCAGAGAACAAGTTACAGAAACATATGCCCTGTATAAGTAATTCTTTCAGAAATAGAGACTGCGTACTTACGATATCGAGCTATTGGACAAAAACAATGACTTCGACATTGTATCACTCGGTAACAAAAATATCGTGTTATACGAATCGATAACGACTACCCCAGGCTCGTAATATTTAACACCAACGAATCTGAACTCGCTATATCCAATATGAACGATTCTTGAGTCGAGGGACGTCAACCGTTCCATACTCCAGGGACTCGACACTGATAACCTTAGGGCTAAGGGAATAATACCAAATTACTTCTCCAACGATCGTTCATGAATGCTTCTATAGATTCTCATACCTATATAATCGTTAGTTTTTGATCTCATAACTTGACTGTTATCATTATAAGATTTCATTTTCCGTCAGTCGTTATACATACAGGGTGTTCGGCCATCCCTGGGAAAAATTGTAATGGGAGATTCTACAGACCAAAATAAGACGAAAATCAAGAATATCAATTTCTTGACTGAGACTTCGTTAGTAAATTAGTGAGTTATTAAACAATTACATTAAAACATTTCAAATCGTTCTAAAAAAATTATTTTCGGCTGTGGGGATCAATTACAATCACTTTTGGTGAATACACATACCCCTGAAATCCTACGCATTTTCAAGACAAAAATTCGAGTAGGTACTGAAATTTTTGGACGAAATTAACAAATTTCAAATCGTTCTGAAAAAATTATTTTCGATTGCGAGGGTCAATTACAATAATTTTTGGTGAATACACGTACCCCCGAAATCCTACGCATTTTCAAGAAAAAAATTCGAGTAGGTACTGAAATTTTTGGACAAAATTAATAAATTTCAAATCGTTCTGAAAAAATTATTTTCGATTGCGGGGGTCAATTACAATAATTTTTGGTGAATAGACCTACCCCCGAAATCCTACCTACTATCTAGAAAAAAATTCAATACGGTCGGAACTTCAAACGTTAATAACTTTTTAACGAAGCCTCTATCAACAAATTAGTATTCTTGATTTTCGTCTTATTTTGGCTTCTACAATCTCCCATTAAAATTTTTCCCAGGGGTGGCCGAACACTCTGTATAGAGTGGCCTAATAACCGTAGTACAATTGGAAGAGAGGTGATTCTTCAGTCAATAATAAATGGAAAATATAAAACAACATTGTGCATTTCTAGCACAGCTCTGTATGCAACAATATTTGCAGTAATTATTTTAATACAAATAACCTTAAGAAGTAACTGCCTTATCTTTACTCGCAAAGCCATCCTACTGAAACTCAGTTTACATTGAAACCAGTTATATCGAAATTTAAAATTAACGAAAAATTATATCATCAAAATCGTATTGTATATTTTCGATTTGTTTATATATGTAAAATCAACTATTTTCCAGTTGTGCTACGATTGCCAAGACACTATATTAGGGTCCAGTTCGAAGACATCAGTTCGTACGCGACTTGATTACGAAAATCTCGATCTCGCAATCAAATTTATGAATTTTTTTTGAATGAGCAAAGCTTTTATATAACAAATAATTTGATTATAACAATAATAATGACAAGCTGAGTATGAGCTTGTATGAGTTGAACAAGTTGGATGGTCAAAAACAACGGTTAATCTTCAGTTGAAATGCGAAAATGTTCTGTCGTCTTAAAGTTGAAATTTCTACTTCGTCATCTCTGCAGAAATACAGTTCCTCGCTAATGTTCGCTACTTTTTCCTGGAACCGCATCGACGACGGGAACATTGCAAGCCTGACCATTAAATGTTCACTATACTTCCTTGAAAAAGTGAAGAACGAAGTTTAAAAATAAGGAACAAGAAATAGATTAAAAATGCAATTAAAGTTGCGATACGAAAAAATAGATTGACGATTAGCTGGTGAATGTTAGAAGGCTTAATGTTATTAACGAATCAACCTTCACTATTTTTAAGTTGAGCTTGTGAGTAAAATATACGTTTTACAAGATAACTAAATTTATCTTACACAACAATATAAAAAAAAGTAAACGTCAATACAAATATAACTGAATTCAATTTAATCTCTTTGTTCTCTCGTACTCTGGACTCTTGCAATATACACTCGTTCTCACCCATGACAATCACAGAACATATCAAATACAAGATTGCCCTACACATAAATATTAACACTTGCATCATCCCTCGATCATACACACTAGTATTCATATCACTCATTACACTAGAACAACCAAATGGACAGAGCTATCATACGAAAATCATACAATTTGTAAAACATCTACTTATGTACTTTAACCAATTAACTGTTTCTAACGAGTATACTCGTCATGAAAAAAGTGCAAAATTTTATGTTATGACGAGTATATTCGTCGTAAGTGATAAGTAGTGACAATTTGCAGTTTAAATTGCAATTTTAGTAAAAACTGAAATATATTCGTAAACTTCAAGATGTTTGAAATATTTTGAGGCCCGTCGAAATAAAGGGAACAAATAAAAGTTTATAAATAATTTGTATAAAAAAACCGTATATAGTATGAATTATTTTTCATAAATGTATCGTTGTCTTTTATTAGTAATCACAGAAGCAATTACGGATTCATATATTGTTTTAGACTATGCAATAAGTAGCGCGCCTAGTAATAAAAAACGGGATGAGAATCCTTTCGTTTCCTTTTTACATGTATTCAAAAGGTGGCGTCTTTTATGGTTAATGTACAGGATGCGAGTTGTAAGGATCATCCAAATGGAGTTGTAGACTACCTACCTGCTAAGATACTTCCCTGCACATTTTTGTTTATATTTTATCATCTAGTCAGGGATTCGTTTACAGATACTCTGTGTTTGACGAATATACTCGTCATCGGTAAATTTGTGCGACGTAATTTAGATACACATTTTCCAAAGAGGTAGAAACAGTCAACTGGTTAATTTCTGAATAATTTTAGACTCGGTAGAATAAACAAACGTTGAATATTTCTCTCTATTTCACTTACTCTCAGTGTTTCTTACTTTTGCGTGTAATGCAATGAAGCTTAACAATTAATAATTTCCTAGTACCTCCCTCGATAACGTTCGCGTCGCGGACCAGAGTCAACGAATATTAACGAGGGATCACTGTACTCCCACTACATAGGATGCTATGGAAAGGGTGCAGAGGTGCCAGCTTTGAACGTTAAGGATTTTTCCTGAAATTTAGCGGCCACTTTTGTCAATCCAAATTTATGACTTTATTGTAATGTTTTCTTATGAAAAACTCGTGCATACGAGCAAATACTACCAAGTAGAACTGTTGATTATTCAAGCCATAAACCTGGGCGATGAACTCAGTTGGGTATATTAAAATAATCTTTACTAATAATACTTCGCGTCGCGACAACATCAATATTGGAGTCACAGTCCTGAAATTGTCAATATTGGGGCATGATGTCTCACGGCACTTAGGACGTCTGCAACGCCGATGCTTACAAAGTGGGACGTATCGAATTCCTGTGACTTTGAAATTGTTAGTGCCAAGAATCTACACTCGATCGTAATCAATTCGCATTTGAGCGATGATGGTATCTATAGTAACTACAGTACGTTTCACAAGAGCGTTAGCTTGATATCTGGAAAAGTAATAAGTTTTTTTGAAAAATTCAAAAATAGGTTTAACTCGTCACAACGAGTTGGCATGTTTTTGACAAACTTTTTTCCATATCCTCCTTATTCGACGGCATAATATAAATATATGCTTTCCACGTGATTTTAACTTCATAATAGTCTACACATTTTCAATAAGATTTGCATTAGGCGACTGAAAAGAACAATCTAAGACATTGATGCCATATTCTTTTTTCTACGTGGTACACAGATGATTCCGGTGTTTTGGATCGTTATCTTCTTGCAGTACCCAGGACGTATTGTCTTCACCAAACCACACTCTCGAAGACTTTAATAAACAGTTTTTTAAAAATGGAAAAAGATAGAAAATAAACAGGAAATCCAAAAGTATCCTAAAACACATTAATGTTTTATATCGTCCTTCACAGTCGCCTAATGCAAATCCTATAGAAACTGTGTGAGCTATTATGAAATTAAAACTACGTGGAAAACATACATATTTTCATTGAAGTAATTATGTCATCGAATAAGGAGGATATGGAGGAAAGTTTGTCAAAAGTATGCTAACCTGTTGTGAGGCTACACTCCATAATAATACTATTATGTGTGTAATTTAAATTTATTTCTGAATTTTTCAAAAATACTTATACCTTTCTAGATATCAAGCCAACGCTCTTGTGAAACATGCTGTATACTATATCAGTAACAATTAAAAACGCAAAGAAACTGTATTTAGCAAAATTTGTCTAGCGATAAAATTCTTTTACATCCCGAATCGTTAATTCTTCGAAGAAGAAGAAGCGTAACAGCGAAATTACCAGCTTATCAAATCGAATGGCGATTTTAATCGCACCTCAAAATCCCATTTGCGTCAGCGACTATAAATACGTGTAAAGAGAAGATGGCGAATAACTTTCAACCAAAGAATGAGTAAGGAACAAAGGAGTCATTAAATTTAATTAAAAAGAGAAATAGGAGGTAACGCTGGGGAACGTCGCGACGAAATGTGCCCGGTTTATGAGGTGCTCGTAGCTTCGAGGTTTCATCGGTGAACGGGCTTGCGGTGGCGTAGCCGGGGCGACGACGTTCTCAGAACTCGTCAGTCATACCGTCCGTCCACGATAACCAAGCTGACATTAATTTCGTGTGTACTTTAGCGCACTGCTCGCTTCGAAACTTTACGTCGGTATTATAGTTACTAGCTGTCAGCAAAACAACGCTGGCTCGGTCAGTTTCTGATAATCGATGGCATAAAAGTGAATCGGTACGGCGACCGTCACACGCTGCGCGTCTCTGTTTGCCACACGAATCGCTTACAATTAAACGAAGCTCGACGAAAGCTCGTTAAACTCCCAATTAACCCTACACGAACGCCACCAGGCACGTAGGTACGTGCACGTTTGTACACGAAAAGCCGCGTAGCATGCGCGATCGGGCAGTTTATTTATTCATATAGGGTGATCCGTCCAACGAACGAACATTTTCGTAAATGTACGTCGCTCTAGTTTATAGAAAAAAATTAAGATTTTTCGAGCTCTCTTAACATTGAAATTTACACAGTTTTGTTCCGTAATAAGCAATTCGCAACCGGCCGGTTGCTTATTACAGAATAAAACTGTACTGTGTAAATTTCAATGTTAAGTGTTCATTTCACGAATCGCGTCTGGAGTTCATTTGAAGAATCATTACTGTAGTATATCTGATTCGTAATTTGGAAAATATACCTGCAATACTTTATGCCTGACTCCCAAAATTAACGAAATTATAACTGTTTAAAGAATGTAATGATCAATGTCATTGTTATAAGGATAAAAAACTTTAAGTGTTTTTCTCGAAACTATGTTTATCAGACCGCTATACCTGATATTTCAAGATTTATTTGACTAATTGGCTTAAAATTTTAGGTACACATTCAGTACATGTATGATTATAGCTCGTACCAGAATGAATTCAAAATTTATATTTTTTATATTCTTTAGACTCCTAAAATTAAAGAAAAAAACATGAAAAAATCAATAATCAAATTTTAGCTAAACTTATACTAATTAAGAATCTTTCATGTTTTTTTCATTTCAAACAATCAGAATAGCCGGAATTATGGACACCGTCAGACGACCAATTTTAACTTTCTTTTACTCAAAAAATTTAAAAATATCACTGAAACATCTAAAAATAAACCTTGTAAATTTGACTGCAAAAGGTATTATAGTTTATTTGCAAAAAATTCTCCAAGAAAGTAAAAAAATGCACATAACACTAGAAGACCCTCTTAACCTTTAACCCTTTCCACTCCACTGGCGCCGCTATGGCAACAAACAATATGTACGCACCATAGCTCGATTGAAGTTTCATTTATGATGACACAAACTGAATTTAGAAAATACATAAATAAAATTTACATTATAGATATTCATATACATGTTTGTGGAAAGAAGAATATTTTTTTATTTGTCATCACATCACAAAATTTAATTTGGTATTGTTAATCGTTCATATTAATAAATACTCACGAAGTGCAAAAGGTTAATATGCAAAAATAACCTACCATTCATTAAATTAAAATAAGAATTTTATCTTTATACCTATAATTTTATTGAATTTCACTTAGATATTTAAGAAAAGAAACAAAAAGAGAATTTAGAAACAGACCGAAATTATAAGGATTTTAAATATTCAGATAAAACGTTACTTACAATTAGGGCAAATACAGAAGTAGGGGAGAAAAGAATTTCACCTAATAAAAAAGCTCATAGACATGGTATCGATCCAATATCGATGGTACAATCGAGAAAAGGGTGATTCTAAAATCTCGTAAAAGAATAAGTCGAAAATGTAGAATACGTTTTCGTGATAATTGAATTCGAAAAATTATTGGATATGCACGCAATTGAATATGATTTATCTGACGCGTCTGATCATCGCCTAATCACTGTTTCTACGTATGTTGATGTGCAAGTTGCATTTTATTGCACACTCGATGAATATTTGAGACCAATTTTTTCGAAAACAAAGTTTTAAGCGAAAACATTTTATTTTTTATTTTCTACTTGTTTATTCATGTAGAATTAAGAGTAGCTTAAGTGTTCATTCGTTTGATAGATCATTATATCATTGTTTTCTAATAAAGTCAATTTCATTTTAAGATACTTGAAAAAGAATAAGAGATATAACGTACTCTATATTTTATACGATGGTAAATATTTAAACGACACTGGTCGGTTTGAGTGACGTTTGACTGACATCTCGACATCAAGGAGAGCCTGTCGTTTTCCTGGAAGGTTTCCTCGCGAGAATAGCGAGTACATAGGCTTCGAGGATAACCGCGGGCATAGCAAATGGCGCGCAACGTTATTATTTAAGCGACGTCTTTTCTTAAATTTGGTCACCTATGAATCTTCGAAGGAAAGTTTGTTCGCGTAAGTACAGTGACTCGCATTAAAATTCCAAAATCATGGTATTCCGTATGTTATTGCTTAATACGTAATTAATTCTCTTTTTATGAGTTCAAACATTTATCCTAGGTGACAGGAACATAAAATTTATTTTCCTAATTCACATAGTTTTCCATGTAATAATTAATGTATTTATTTACTTAAATAGGAACGATTTTCGTACTTATATTTTAAATAAACATATTTAATAAATAAGTTTTAATTTGTGGATAAATAAGTGAAAATATTTTGTTAATTTTCTGAATTTGAATCACACGCACCAGAACGTGATAGATACAACATACTATTTTTATTCATGCGTCTTTGCTTTATTGAAATGACAGATAATCATTACAACTGCTTTCATTGGATATATCACTATTACTATTTTCAATTATAACCATTTTTTTTCTTTGCGTTTTTGCTATTGAAGAGTATCGAAGTACTTTCTCTATTATTTAAATAACAATATTCATTTTTGTGGATTAAGAACTATACCATAGCATGAAAGGTTTTCCTTGTTCACTGTACGTTTAATTAAAATACAGAAAATAATTCTCGAAACTACAATACACTGTATTTCCATTCGAACAACAGGCAATCAAGTTATTTAAATAATCCCCGGTAAAAGATTCAGAAGCGTCGATCGGGACTACAAATATTTCCCAGAGCAAATACATCTTTGCAACACACTCGCCGCGTTTTATTGGCAGAGATACTCCATGCGTAACTTAAACAGAGAAAAGAAAAAGCGGACCCGGACCCCTCCTCGACGAAGAACGGTCAAAGTTCGAATGCCACTTACGGATCATCGATTTTCGGACGGGAAAACTTATATAATTCATCGACGAGTCGTGCTTTCCCCGACAGGCCATAACGTATTGTCCCCTTTTAGTTCTCATAAAACTTCAAACGCCCATCGGAATATTACGGCGCACCGAAGAATTCGTTAGCGTCCAGCGCGTTTGGTCGAGCGGAGAGACTGTAAATGGCAGTCGCGTAATATCGTTCGGGAAATATTGGACGCAGGAATCGTCCGTGCCAGGGACGATATCGGCGCCAGCACGTGTCACGCGTATCCGTGGCCGCAGCCACGCGCATTAACGCTTAAAGATGCGAGTACACGGGGTCGCGTGGTGTGCGTAAACGACACAAAGAGAGAAAGTCTTTGCCTATATATTCTCTGGCAAACAGAATATCGGGCCAGCACGTGCCTCGGCATGCAACAAATAGCCTCGAAAGCACGCATCCCTTGATACGAGGTATGCCTCGAGTGTGTACTCGCCCCCACTCGGTTCTCCAACCCTCCACCCAAAGAGTCACCCTCCGTGTGTCTCTGCTACGGACCCAAGTCTCGACTGCAAGAAGTAGCTAGTTCCGCCATAAAGAGAACTCACGCTTTATTTAAACTTGTGTCTATGGTTTATCGTTTGCTCAGCGTATCGATCCATTTGTCGAAGGAATAGGAACAGAATTCCTTCCCCAACGTTTGTATCCTCTTTTTCTGCTTTCCTCCTTCTTGGCGGAACGAAGTCAGTAACCAGTCGACGAACGTTGTTCTTTGATTGTAGGTTTGCTTTTCTGCCGCTGATTCGATTGAACGTACACAAAGGGAATTTTCTCTGCTAGCTTCTTTTTCTTGTTTTACTTTGGTAATTCTTCGCGTAAGATAGGGGAAAGTTGATTTATCATTTAGACAACGATCGGCCAGATGAAACCATAACGTTTAAAAGCTTTTTGGTTTTGTCACCGGAAGGTCGGATTCGTTTCAAATAAATTGACCTGCTTTCGGAAAACTCGCGGTATCGGGCATCCACCGATATTGCAGACAAAAAATTTGAATGAGGAAAAATGTTCACGACAGTGGTTCCGCCGTGCACATTTCATCCTGGCACTAACGCCCGTCGCGGAAAAGAAAAAGAGAAATATCGTTCCGTCCAATCGGTATTTCCGGTCGGCTTTTTTCTGTCAAGAAACTGCCAACACCTCTTGCGATTTAAATCGTAAAGTTCATACGACTATTAATTTAATAAATAATCGTTGATATGTGAACCTTAACACGTTCGCGGACAGTAAAAATTTTAATGAGCTGCAAAAATGGATAGGTAATTTACGTTAAATATTGCAATTTTACTTAATTTACGCCCTGTGTTAGTTAAAAGAAATTTTTAAATAGGCAAAGACAAAATAAAATGAAAATACTCAATGAACCAGCCATTACATTAAAGTACATAATAATTTCAAAAAATGCATAATAATGTAGTTTATGAATTTGAATGTTATAGAATTCATGTAATTGTGCATCACGATGGAAATGAATGCTATAGCATTCGCGCCCACGAACGTGTTAAAAACAAATTATTGCGAAAAGAAATATTACTCAATTTTTTTATTTAATATTCGCCATATCAAAAAACTCATAGAATATGTATACACACAGAAAGCAATATTATAGGAATGAGAAAGAATAAAAGCACACTGTTTAAAAGTATAGAAATTTATAGAATATCGACTAGAATGTAATTAATGTAGTAGACTGATACATGAGAGAAGAAAACACGAAATTTGAAAAAGATTTAGACAGGAAAACGTGAATATTACTAAATAAAGATACTATGAAATTTCCATTATGATGAATATTCGTCCATTTTTTCTAAGTACGTTTCATTTTATATGTATCGCTGGCTTCTTTCATACACAACAAATATTTGAATTCACCGGTATATGTATGCGACACAATCAATAAATAAATCTTTGAGAGACTTCGCGTACAACCGATTTAGGACTAGAAAAAGAGAATTCGATTGAATTGTGTTCGACCTGCCGAGTGCGTTAAGGAAATTAGGATTGCCGAAACGCTACAGCACTTACAATTAGTCAGAGGCCAATCACGAGAATAGCCCTGGCCGATCGCGTCAAAGGCTCTGTGAAGTCCAACGAAGTAATGCATGCAACGCGGCGTGAGCCAAAAGCGTGAAAGATAGTATCATAAATATGCAATAAAGTTGTTGTGACACTGCAATCGTTATGAAACCTAAATTGGAAAATTGATAGGACATCGATAAAGTTAACGTAGGATCGGAGATACCCCATAATACGAGTTGAACGGCTGATCAGCATTTCAAAGATCGTAGGTTTGAATCTGTATTTATACCTAACCCATACCTTTTTTTTTCTTCGACTCTACACTAACAAACCTTTGCAAGTGCGAAAACAGAAAAGGACTTCTTTATGCATATTCATATATTTATTAACGGAATTAATGAAATAGGAGCTTTGTAGAGGATTGTCTCAATCCCTAAATACAGTAAAATTCCAACTATCCAGCATACTCGGGATTGGGGCAATGCTGGAAAATCAAATATACCAAATAATTGGACTATACCTACACATGAAGTGATAAAAACAAGGAATGTAATCACGGACGAAGTAGACGAGTAGATCGTACATCCAATGTATTTTTACTCATTGCCATTTTCGTGTCACTCGCAACATTACTAACAGATTACGGAAATGAACACAAGAGGAAGTGCAACAGAAAATGAAATTACAAAACATTTCTGGCCACACATCATATTTTTGGTAAAGAATTTTTTTCTCGAAAATGCGTAAGATTTTGGGAGTGTGTGTATTCACCAAAAATGATTGTGATTGACCCCCGCAAGCAAAACTAATTTTTTCAGAAGGATTTGGAACTTTTTAATTTCGTTGAAAAATTTCTGCACTTACCAACCCCTGTCGATTGTTCTTAAAAATTCATTCTTCATTTCTAATAAATTTGTTTGACACCCTACGAAAATGTTGTTTAGTACTTTTGTGTAGGCACCCATGAGCTCTACTTCCACCCAAAATTTCATTGAAATATATTCACTATTGTAGGAGTTATAGTCGTTTAAAAATTGGATCATTTTTATGAAGTTTTTCTCAGTTTACGGGGTTAAAGAACAACTTTTCCAACATTCTTAGAATTTATAATTATTCTTCACCAAAATACGCGTTGCTTCCATTTTGAAACATTAAAATCCTCCAATCCGTTCAGGAGTTATAACATTGTATTTTCGGTAAAGAATTTTTTTCTTGAAAGTGCGTAGAATTTCAAAAATACATATATGTATTCACAACAAATAATTGTAGTTAGCCTCCGTAACCAAAAATAATTTTTTTAAAATGATTTAAAATTGTTTAATTTCGTTGAAAAAGGGTATAGCCGAATGAGGTCAAATGTGCCCCCAAACCAAATTGAACGTGCGATGGGTCACTCGATAGCCCATCGAAAGAAAACCCTTTGTGCCAATTTTCAACCCGAAATCTCGACGATAGGGGTAGTAATAAGGTGATAAAAAAAATACATATTGTTAAACTATTGCAATGCATAATAAACAGTTAAAATAGAAAGAGATTTGATAATTTGGTTTATGTTACAGTCTTTTAGTACATTGCTGTTTTTAAGAAACATTTTTCTGGTAAGATTATTTTAATAAATTGTAATTAGTAAGAAATTGGAATTCTGAAGACCAATACAGGATATTTAAATTCTTTACTTCTGTTCTATATTTGTACTTCTATATCCTCAATAGTAGATGCCCTGTCATAAACGTACAAATATCGTATCTGTATAAATGAATATACTCACGTAAAGTTCTGAGTGAATTTCTGGCTTGCAGAAGGAATAGACAGAATAGGAAAAAAAAATAAAGTCATGGATTCAACGTTACGCATCTGGCGACTATACAATATCGATGTAAGATTCTAGAAAAATCAGGACGAGATATTGTCATCAAGCCTTATTATCATAGTTCATTAATCACTCTTTAGCAAGTCACATGGATTTCCTTCTTTCTCTTTTCATGAAATTACATTTTGCTTGTAAAACTTTGACTATCTATTCATTACACCCTCTTTTGGGAATTTTCAGCACTTGGGTTTATGGTACGATTGTCTATACAGGGTGTTCGGCCACCCCTGGGAAATATTTTAATGGGGGATTTTAGACGCCAAAATAAGACGAAAATCAAGAATACCAATTTGTTGATCAAGGCTTTGTTGAACAGTTATTAACGTTTAAAGTTCCGACCGTACTGAATATTTTTCTCGAAACTGAGTAGGATTTCGTGGGTATGTATAATGACCAAAAATGATTGCAATCGACCCCTGCAACCGAAAATAATTTTTTTAGAACGATTTGAAAAAATTGTTTTTTGCCGAAAAATTTCACCAGCTACCTCCTGTCGATTTTTCTTAAAAATTCGTTTTTGATTTTTAGTAATTTTGTTTGACGCCCTACAGAAAAGTTGTCTAATACTTTTTTGTAGGTACCCATGGGCTCTACTTCAGAAAAAAGTTTCATTGAAATATATTCACAATTGTAGGAGTTATGGCTGTTTGAAAATTGGACCATTTTTATGGGGTTTTTCTCATTTTGCGGGGTCAAAGACCAACTTTTCCAATATTTTTATCATTGCTACATATTCTACACTGAAATACCCGGCGTTTGGCTTTTTGAACATTAAAATCGTCCAATCCGTTCAGAAGTTATGACGTTTTAAAGATTCGCATGAAAATTCGGGCGGACATTTCTGGCCAGAAATTAGATTTTCGGTAAGGAATTTTTTTCTCGAAACTGAGTAAGATTTCGGGGGTATGTCTATTGACCAAAAATGCTTGCAATTGACCTCTGCAACTAAAAATAATTTTTCCAAGACGATTCGAAAGTCTTTTTTTTCACCCAAAACTTTCAGCACTTAGTCGAATTTTTTTCTCGAAAGTGGGTAGGATTTCGGAAGTATGTGTATTCACCAAAAATGATTGTAATTGACCCCCGCAACTGAAAATAATTTTTCCAGAACGATTTCAAATTTTTGAATTTAATTGTTAATAACTGTTTAACGAAGCCTCCATCAACAAATTGGTATTCTTGATTTTCGTCTTATTTTGGCCTCTAGAATCCTCTATTAAAATTTTTCCCAGGGGTGGCCGAACACCCTGTATATCGTTTTTAAAAAACGAATGAAAACTGTAAAACGTCACTGTAAACGTCCTGGGCCCTCAGCCTATCAATCTTCATCTCCTTCTTAGAGCAGGGAAGACAACTGTTGTCATAGTTTCCATCGACCAATGATACTTTATTAAAAAATAAACAACGGATAATCAAACTGATACTTAAAAATGAATTTATTACAAAAAAGAATCATTAACAGAGTGGGTTAATAGGTTTGGCGTAGAATGACCCTTATATTTCTACGGCAGACATTGAAGTCGTAGCAAACATTCATACTTTTCAGGGAAAGAGAAAGAGAGGAAGAGAACTGCTTGATCTAAAGGGAAGGAGAAATAATAATGAACCAATATACAATTTACTGCTCCAATCCACCCTCCCCCCGATACCCGAAATGTCTGAATGTTTTTACATTTTTTTATTCAATAGGACAAGAGAAATTACTCAAAAACATAAATTTTCTTTATCACCCCATTACTACCCCCATCATCTAGATTGCGGGTTAAAAATTGGCACAAAGAGTCTTCTTTCGATAAGCTATCGAAAGACCCATTGCACGGTCAGTTTGGTTTGGGGGCACATTTGACCCCTTTATTTGGCTATATCCTTTCTCCATCTTAACAATTTACTTTTTATTTTTAGTAAACATATCCATGGGTAATATAGTAATACAATTTTTTAATAAAATAAAATATATAAAATTCCTACGCTTTATTCGTCAACTATTTCGTATTGACGTCACTGCTGGATGCTTGCGGCTGTGACCTCTTTGTTTGTGTGAAATATAATCCGCAACATTTACCAAATAATAGTCGCGGTAATTTGTGTCTTAAATGCATTTTATAGTTTTTTGAGAATTAAAATTTTCCACAAATGTACAAACATCCGCAGTCTAGTCATTACGATACAAGTTGCTCCGATGAAGTAAAATATAATCCTCGACCAGAGAATCTGCCTGATTTTCGTGGCAAGAAATTATGGATTTCGTAGAACCGAGAGCAGTTCCATTATCCGCAGTAAAAATTGTTTATCGATTGATACGCGCAAACGTGCTCATTAGAAACCTATTACCATGCTCGCGTTGCAATTTAAAGGCAATCATCGTGATACCGCTGCAGTCCGAGGATTCCTTCTTGTTTTTTTCTATTTTGAAACTTGTATCAGCCACCTTTTCGCCGGTAACAAGTTTTTGTCGGTACGTAACGCGGTTCGCGTGCACTGCGTGTTCGCTTAGAATAACGTCTGCAACAATATCGTTCCGTGCGTTTCTGGAACTAATGGAGTACGATTTCCGTATTTCTGTGCCTGGATATGCCAGGACTCGGTCGATCCGCGTTAACAGGGGTCGAAACCGATGGGGCTGTTTGCGCCGTGTCACCTTTATCTCGGTCGTTGGCCTAATTTTCACGGTTTAAAATAAAGGAAAAAAGGAAGGGAGAGAAAGAGGGTGGCTTACGTGTACCTGCATGACGTCCACGTGCTCTTTTCAGCCGCTTTCGCCTCGCGTGGCCTGCGAGCACAAAGGCGACTTTTCAGGAAAAAAACAGTTCCAATATCTGGCACAAAAGAATTTTTTTTTCGGCGGAAATATCGATTCTTGAATATGTATCAGACCCGAGTCGAATGGGAATAAATTGACAGACGGGGCTGTCCGCGGTAGAGAACAATTTTTATGGAACATCCCCCGTAATTTTCCATTTAACGATATATACAGAATATTCGTGGTTTCGTGACAACGATTTTCTAGAAGAAAAATTTGAAATTAACGTTCAGAATCGATAGTAGTTTTCGAAATATGAAGTCATTCGAATGTTCTCCTTTTTTTTTTTAATTGAAATTCAATAATATACGCCAGTAGGATTTTTTAAGTTTCACAGAATCAGTAACGAAAGAAATAGTTTAGACATTTTATGATAAAATAGCCGAAAATGCAGCTTCTGTTTTGCCATATCTGACGGGACACCAAAGGAACGCAATTGCACAGAAACGAACAAAATTTTTTGCAAACAAGCCTTGAAGTGTCAGATGTGAGAATATATAATGAAAATACGATTTAGAATAAAGTTGGCTGGTTAAAAATGCAATTAACGTCTCTGTAGGTAAGAAAACGAAACTACTTTCCGAACAACCCAATACTATAGCCGGTAATGACAGAACTATGTGAATCAGCAAATGCTATTGTTATTTAAAAGAATTTAGAAATCTTTTAACAACATTTTTGATTAAATATTGCGAAGCTTAAAAGTAACTCACATTAAACATACAGTTTACAATTTATTATTTTTACTTGTATCTTACGTCTGAATTACATCAGAAAACTGCTTTTCAACGAATATTATGTTTGCAACTGCTTTTATACATAGTATATTGCTATAGTTTTTATATTTGATTTATATCCTCGAGAAAAACAAGTTACGAATTTGTTAAATTTAGATTTCATTAAAGTTGAGTTGCGTGAGAGTTAAATTATAAAGTTCTCTGTCACGAGGGGAATAATTTCATTCATGATTAATTTCGAATGACTTGAATTCGATTTCGTCCACCAGTAGGAAAAGTTACTTTTTGAACACTGTGCACGTTCCGTGGTAGAAAACAAAAAGAAAAACGGGGGCTTAAATGACGAGTACAAAAGTAACCAGAGACAAAGTTTAGAGCGGCGAGGTCTTTTCTCCGGAACAGTAAAGTTTGCTAGTAAGATAAAGCTTATTGTCGGAAAAATTAGGATTTAGATGCTAGTTTCAGTTTCTCGAAGTTATGTTTTACTTTCGGAACTAATAAAACTGAAGTTATAAGTCCATAATGGAAAAAGTTTCTTCCTAAAACCTGAAATCGTCAATTTTCTCGGAAAGAACCGCGCGGCAAAATATTTTTTACTCCTGTTGGTGAGCTTAGCGGATTCACGAATCACAATCATATTCCTTTCGCACAACGTGGAAACAAGGTTTTCAATATACTTTTCAAGGTCTCTCATAACTTTGATTATCTGTTTTCAAAAGTAATCTAAAATAAATTGAACGTTATTATTGCTTGGAGCGTAAGCTCCTTCAGAATTCTGATGAAGGAAAAAGTATTTCGCAAATTACCTAATTTCCGGCATTCTATCAGCTTCGAGCTTCCATATAATAGAACGGTAACTTGACAACTTTCAAACAATATATTGACGAGAAATTTTCAGATATTCCGTACTCGACTCTTCCGCGTTAGAAATTATTGTAAATACACAATTTATTTTCGTTCTTTACGTTACTAAATTATCCGAAGATCATCTTCCTGTGCCACACAATGCAATTTCCTTCAATACAGGTCCATTGTCGCCATTATTCTCGTCATTGCAACATTTACCATGTGACCTTTCAATATTTCTCGAATCTTCTTGTAAACGGAACTTTGTTTCACGATATTGTTGCACAACCAACGTTCTGCTAATCCCAAGTCAATAGAAGAAAACTGATAAACACAAATATCGTCCATGTTCAAAATAAAATACAGTGGCTAACGAAAGTATTCGAACGCTTAGATTTAGGGCCACACATGTACGTTAAACCGAAGTGTTTAAAACAATACGATATCAATAGCAAGAGGAAAGTCAAAAGATAGTGTTAGTAAAATTAAAAAATAATTCAACCTTCTATGCTGTATTTAGAATATATTTATTGCAAATATGCACTATGAATGGATAAGCAAAACCAAAGAGGATTTTTTAAATGAAAGAGTTAAAAAATACTACTGGTTATTTTGATCAAAGTTAAATCTCGACAGCAAAATTAATAACTACAAAGTAATACTAAAACCGATTTAAACATATGAGATTCAACTGAAGGATAAATGGAATATACTTTAAACACTGAAATTCCCCAACGTTTTTAGTCAAAAACCCTTCCAATTATCAACAGGGCTACATGATATTTCTCTAATGAAAAAATTTATCAAGACTTGAAAATCTCAACAATCAGAGAAGAAATCTCGAACTTCAGTGATCGCTGTATCTTACGATTGGCTAATTGTTCAAACCCTCTGATATCCCAACATTTAGTATGCAGCATTTTTGGCAAGTGAATTTGAAAGTTACCTATATTACATTCCACATCACTGTTCTCATGCCAGTAGAAGCGATTGTAATTAAATGTTCACAGTAATAAAAGAAAATTTCGTGCAACGGCCGAATATAAGGGACAACCTTTCCTACTTTCTATTCGAGCGAGTGGCCCAATTTCGATGCAAAACTTTAATGAAAGAACTTGCATGAGGAAGTTGAGGTCGTCAATGCGCAATCGATCGCGGCAATAAACCGTCGCAGTTCCGTAGATCATCACGCAACGTGTCACGGCTAGCTCACTGACCTGCCAGCGGGCAAGACGCCCATAGCGGCAGGTTTATCAGAAACCCAACATGCAAGGAATATCGTCCCACTCCGGCGCCTTTCTATCAGTTATCACATTGTAAACCTTATCTACCCTGAAACACAATACTCTCGCGACAGACCGTTACACCGTATGCGCGTTTTACGCGTTGTGCAACATTATCGAGAGATTGCCCTGTGAATACAATGGCAAACGACTACGAATCCTCGGTACTTATTCCGTAGATTGTAAATTCGATATTTGTTAATCTTTAGGATCATCAGACAAAAATAGAACAAAAATCAATTCTAAATGACAGTATTCGTCGAATTGAACCTAAGTTTTACAAAATATAATAGTTTGTGGAAACGACATTATAAAAAATTCGGGAAGAACATATGTATTGTAAAGCAAAAAATTAGATAGAAAGTGAGAAACGCTGAAGCAGAAGCAAAATAAAATCAGCCTTTCACATTAAAGAAGTTTTGCGTTATTCTACAAAGTAATCCTCGACAAATATAGTAGGTATAAGGTTATTTTCCTAAATGTATCGAAGTTTCCAATATCACGACATATAGAGTATAGTATTAAACATATACATATATATATTTTTTTTACGAAAACAGTAAAATAAATACGATAATATTAGTTGGTTAGCTGAAGACGTAATAAACATATGTAAATAATTCCGCGAAATGTACGGTTTTCATTGAGTCATATTGCCAATAAGGGAACCGATAAATCCATACGTTAGAAATGAATGAAAGTGAGAAAAAAGATAAAAGCTAATCTTTTTTACGCAGAATCAAGAGAAAAATTAAGTTATGTAAGCAAAATAATAATAATGATAACACGAATATTAAGAAATTAGAATTGTGTGAAAAGAAAAAATTATAAATAAAGGTATACATTTGAGTACAAAGGCGAGGTACAGCTGTTATTAACTTGATCCAGTGCACAAACATGTACAGTATCGTTTAGAAAAAAAATGCTACAATTGTTTGTTACAAGTGTATCATATATCTTTTGTGAATGGTGCAATCAGATGAAGTTACATCTCTATAAATAGCTCGGATATTTTTTGCTCTATTTTTCTATCTACAATCAAAAAAGAGATACATCCTAGTTTTTAAAATTACAGCGAATACAATACTAATGGCTGTGATTTACAAAGAAACGAAGCTAGATATTCCAAAAGATAGAGTTGAAAACTGGAGGGTAACGGAGGCGATGACAAGAGAAGAGGGATCATTCATCGTGTTTATATTTATTTATGTAAAACGCAAGACAGACCTTTCAAAAGTTGACCATGAATTCATACAAATACAATTTGCTTATACTCTTAGAAAATTGAATGAAAATCGGTTAACATATATGATATAACATTTTTAAATTAGCTATTAAAGGGGATCCAACAGAAAGAATCATTTTAAAAAAAGAATTGTTTTAAAGATTATATAGACTAATCTAAAACTATAATAATAGAAATCACAAATATTTAATCAACCGCAGAATTTTCAGTAGACATTATCATAAAGTTAATATCTCAAAACACGAAAAAATCTATCAACACGATACACATTTTTTTCAAGCTGCGCCATGTTATAGTGTTTCCAAACATACTGTACTAATTAGATTCCCATTCCAGAGCCATCGCGATTCGAAAAATGTAAAAGGCACATAACGACTGTTGATAAAACTCAACACTGACAGCTTCACCAAAAACATTTGACCGTCGTTGGGGCGCTAATGGCGGGCGTATATTCTTTTTCGTCGCATCCGAAACTGTCGAATCTGTTCGACTTTGTCTGTGTGAATTCCGTCCTGTCGGGTGTAATTCAGAACCGTTGGACGTCGCTCTGTGTTTACAACTAATGTATAAATGTATCTATTTTTTCCATTATTCTCATATATCATAACTAAACGTAAGTTCTGCCTTGGTTAATAATATTTATTCTTTTCTTTTTTTCTTTCGTGTCATTCTCGTTTTTACTTGTAATCACTTTCCAACCAGACATATATTTTATTTACAATACTGTCCACTAGTAATCCGGGACGAAACGTCGTAATTTATAATTATTTTTATGAACAAATGACCTCCTGAATCCAGGATAAATTAATAATCCTGGATGGAGGATCGAAGAGATAATTTTACATTATATCAAAATCCAAATATTTTTCTGTTCTATTTGTACATTCTCTTGGCTTCAATTTTAGATCATGAATTACAAAATTTGTTTAACACAAAGAGGCTCTTAGATTTATAAATCAAAATTGTCATTTTTAATCTTAAAATTAATGTTTGCTTCATATATATTTCACTTTTAAAGGTTTAGTGTATACTTTTATCGCATCAAAAAAAGGCCTAGTGCACAGGACCGATTTGTCATAATTAATGAAATCGTTTAGACCATTATTAAAAAATACAAATAAATCGAAATCCTTATTTTAAATCATCGTTTTAGTATATTGAGAGCAAAAGAAAAATAGACCTTTAAAATTAAATAGAAACTATAAGGCAGAATTTCTATTTAATATTTACAATTTATCTAGTTT
Organism: Colletes latitarsis; assembly: GCF_051014445.1. NCBI lineage: Eukaryota > Metazoa > Arthropoda > Insecta > Hymenoptera > Colletidae > Colletes > Colletes latitarsis. The sequence goes on along the minus strand of NC_135139.1, from coordinate 5,630,855 downwards.
CATGCTTCACTCGACGTCTTACGGTCATTCTAACGTTAAAGGGTCACTTTTCAGAAAAGGGATTACCAACATCCAGGCGATCGAGAAATCAGCGATAACAAGGGCTTCCTTTGCGAGTCAAGCGTGGCTGCTATCGACTGCTTTTCGATTTGCCTTTCCGGTTCAGCGGTTACGGAAGGACCATCGTGACTGAAAAAGGCTCAAAGTGACGTTTTTCGACTTTTCCGTGCCTTTGAAGATATCCCCGACGACGTAATTACCAGACTGCTGCTAGTGACTCGACTTCCGAGTGCTTTCGTCTCAAGCAAGACGACATTTAATTGGGTTCGTATTCATTTGGTCAGTTGGTCGAATCTGGTCGATTGAAGGATAAAAATGTCTTTTCTTTCTGATCAAATATCTATACAGATACATTAAAGGAATGCTTTCTAAGACATTAAATACTGTTATGTCTTGTTTTGTTGTTCATTAGCGTGCTCTTAAGTGCAAGACATAAATGTCGAAATTTGTGTGCTTCTTTGCTCTTCATTCGATGTTTAGATAAGATACATTTCTTGTAATAAAAACAATAAATAACTTAAGAAGATGTTTATGGAGCAGGTCAAATCTGCTGTATTTAATCAAAATGATTCTTACACCCTAAACTCTAAAGGTAGAAATGATTATTAAGACACCATTCGACAAGATACCATCAGTTAGCATCAAGAAACAATCGACTAAGCGTGCCACCGCTCATCACTAAGGAAGACGACCATTCGACAAAGCAAACACTTATAAACTTGTACATATCACAATATTAAATAAATTATAACATTTATCCTCAATCGACGTGAGTTGGCACCATCGTGCAAAATTACACACATCTTAACAATGCGATTAAAATAATTTCGTAATTATAAATTGGAAAATACAAAAATTTTATTTTTGTTCTTTCGGTGATTTATTCGCAGTTGTGTCATTATTGATCGCGAGTTCAGATAATCGCCTCGTCGAAGCAGTTCTAGGAATTGTTTGTGACGATACCGCGAACAATATTGAGGGACCACTGTAAATGCTATTGTAGAAACGTTTAATTCCACGCAAACCGGCACCGATTATATGTACATTGTTACCGCTATCATCGATATTCCTAAAGTGGCAAGAACGTTAATTGCTATTATCAACGATATTATGTAAACAATAGCTGTCATTTACAACATTTAACACAACGAAGCGTGAAATGCTAAATACAACGTAATTCACGCACGAAGTAACAACGTCCACGAATTACGAACCAATTATTTAATCTCTCGAAAGCACTTCGAGTACGCAGGTATATTTTAATACCGAAACTTTAACGTTCCTGTTCTTTTCATTACTTTAGCTATTCGCGTCGATCATTAACACAGATCAATGGGCATGGATCGGCCGTTTGAACGAGCGGGGTCGTCAGCGTCTTTATGAAACCTTTAATTAAACGTTTCATAAATCACGCCGACCGCGAGAGGGTCGACGGTACGCGGGGACAAATTAATAAGATTAATTGGTTGACAGTTTGGGAAACACTTTCAGCCACGCCGTCGTTCATTCTCGCTTATTTCGATGTAGGTTGAAATCGTTCGAACGAGAGGGTGAAAGTACATACCTAGCGCAGAATATTAATTTTTAGCCTGAGGCCCTTCGCAAAATATGTTTTCTTTGAAGCTCGTTCCGCAGGCTCACAGGGACCCTCGAACCTTAGGGATAAGCGTCACTGCCAGGAGATATAGCCTTAGATTGATGGATTTGACCGATTTTAACGACCGTAACGACAACTAAGCCGCGCGGAGCTTTGGAACATTATTGGATATTTGCATAGAGCGAGGAGACTCGACGAGGGTCGCCAGATATCGTTGCTCCAAGCACCAGACTAATTAAGATCAAGCTTATGTAAAGAAGCATACGTACGATTCTATCAAAGTGTTTGTGACGTACTCATCAAATTAAGTTCAAAGGAATCGCTAGATTATAAATTTTCAATTAAATTCTACGTAAACCTTTCGTTAAACGAAAAATATACAAAGTAAAAAATATTGTAAGAAGTGTATGTGTTTGGACCGTGGGACCGTTGGTGTCGATGATGTTTAGTCTAAGCTAGAGTAGGTATCGAGTAAGGTGTTTAGGTTTAAGCTGAAATGCGTTCAGGGGACTGTGCCTCGAACGTGCGTTTTTTTAGATCATTATTGTAAGATAGGAATAAGGAAGTCGACTTTGACTGCAGGAACGTCACTCTGTATCGAACGTTAATCGAGAGGAGTCACAGTTTTAAACTCGAGTAGGTGTCAAAATTTACACGTTTCAGCTCCCGAAACAAGTGAATTAACAGAAATACGAACAGTTAAGGGCCTTAGACCATAGTCAGGGCCGAACGAAGAAATATTTTATCTAGTGTCACCAATTTTAGAAAGCCATTTTTAGAGGTATCGTAACAGGTACAGGTCTACTCAACGCATGTAGAAAATGAAAAAAAATAGTGCAGTTATAGTCCGGGCCAAAATATAGCGAGGTCGTAGACTAAACTCTTGAGGGTTGGGACCGACTCCTGCTGCGGCACTTAGGGCCGTACATGACATCTTGCTCGAGGGTGCCTTTCTGAATGTCTTTCTACATATAACCGTAACTGTACTACCTTTCTTCATTTTCTACATGCATATATTATAAGCAGGTAAATTAAGATATTAAAGACTTGAGTAAGACCTTTACCTGTTACGATACCTCTAAAAACGGCGACACTAGATAAAATACTTTTTCGTACGGCCTGGCTATGGTCTACGGCCCTTCGCTGCTCGTATTTCTGTCAATTCACTTGTTTCGGGAGCTGAAACGTGTAAACTTTGACACCCACTCGAGTTTACGACCTCGCTATATCGTGGCCTGGACTATACCTCCCTCGATAACGCTCGCGTTGCGGAACCGAGTCAACGAACATTAGCGAGAGATTACTGTATTTCTTTTATATTCGATAACTGATGCATTCACTAAACATAATTATAAATGTAATCAGAGCTTATATCGGTTATACTCAGACCAACTGACCGCTGAAGGTCATTGAAGAAACGAAAACTTATATCTAACATTAATTAATCCAGCAAGAAATTTAAAAAAAGCAAAATTAATGCTGCGATCTAATGTTTTAGGAAGATGTCATTTTTTATGTTGTTTCTTGTACCCACATTATTCGAAGGTTGGATAGTAGCCCGGGGTGTCGTGTCTTGTACAGTTAACCGGCATCGTCTTATCGATCAACGACCCCCTATAGCAAACTGGCATCACTCTGTCACGTTGCTGGCTCCTGAGATAACGTCCGACTATTACGACGGGTGTCATTCTAAGCGTTAAACGAGTGCACGACGATTAGTAATGCGAGACAAATGATCGTCATCCCTGGTGGGGTGACGGACCAGATACCAATCTAGGGTATAAGCTGACCAAAGTAACAAATTTCCTTTTTTCCTCTCACTTCGAATAGAAACTTTAATAGCTAAAAATATAATATAAGGTAGAACATTATTTATTCGAGATCAAATCATTGTTTTTTGAAAATTGAAAAATACGTAATTTAGGATGTGTCGGAGCAACTATTTTCTTAACCTCGTCAAAATTCCCGAGTCTTATCCAAATAAATTTTCTTTAACATCGTACTTTGAAAATTAATCTTTTTCAAAAAAAAGGAATTTTTCGGTTAATGGTATATGTACTCATTTTTACATGTTCTATCATTATATAAGCTTAAGATAAAATAATATAAATATCAATAACTAAAACGAAAGAATAATATAGTGGAATTAAATTTTAGCTTTCACACCACAGTGCATTACATTGCGTATAATTTCAAATTTTTGTATTCTCATCTTCAGACACATTTTTCACGATTTTTGAATCAACGGTAGATTCTATAATTTCTGTAGTTAATACTAGATAACCATAAACGGGCCGTATAACTTCCTTAAAGAAAATTATATAAAACTAGTATATTCTCCTGACAATATTCTTCAAGTTTTGCGACTGTACATACTGTGTTATAACTGAAACAAAACCGAATTATACGCGTGTTATTGAGATGTTCAATTTTATATTGGCTTAAAGCTTTATGACACATGGAATGCACGACGCAGGTGTCATTTGACACAAGACATTTCACACGTTCAAAATCTTATAGCCCGTTTTATAGCTAATATTTCCGCAAATTAAGTTGCCCATACTTTCCGTCTGAACGTAAAGAACAACTAAACATAATAATATTCTCAATTTATCACCGGACACTTATTCGTGGACCATTTGCAATTTATCGGGGACCGTTTGGAAATACAATTGGTCACTTTTTCTCTTGACAATTTTCTTCTGGTAATAGTGATAATATTGCCAGCATCAGAAAATTATCTATCGTTAAATGTTTATATCGCAGGAATAGCGAGATATTACCTTACTGTTACAGTCAGTATTGGAAATCTTTCGCGGTTTCACAGATAGTATGCTACAAAAACAATCAACAAGTCGAACACTTGAAACATAATGTGTGTATTTCATGCTATTTAATGGTCTAAAATAGCAGTTTTTAACCTTCTGTCTACCACAGGCACACTTTAAATAATTTTTTGTTGTCGCATTCCTCCAAGACTTAACTCAAAATTTAAAGTAAATTACATTTGAATTATATGATAGAAATAAAAAAAAAATTATATACATTCAGAAAATTATTCAGTTTTTGTTAATGGGGCCTTTAATAACAGATTTGTGAGGTTTCAAAATAAGACCAAACACGATATAACTTACCCGACGGTACGTTTCATTAATCGTATTTAATATGATCTTATACTCTATCAGAAGTAGCTTAAAAATAAAATATATCTTGTTTGGTCTTATTTTAATCAGAAAACTCTTACAAATACGTTGGTAAATGTTTCATTAAAAAAAGAAAGAAAAATGAAAAAGTTTCGTTTATGCATTGTGTACTATGTATACATTCTCTCACTGATGTTGGAACCTAGATCACGTTACACTACGAGGTTCGCTCGACGTTGAGCTTCGTTAGTATGACACGAGGAGTGCCCTCTCAGTAGTAGGGATGACTTCACTTATCCAATCGAAAATGATTTGCAGTTATCCAATCATTGTTGTATTAAGAACATTACCAGAACTTTACAAACTTTCAAGAACTTGATTTGATCCGACTCCAAAATATCCAAACACTCTTACATAACTAATAACGAACGCAATTACAAAGGAACTTTAAAAAGACGACTACCGTAATCTATGAATAATTTCGCGACGTGATCTTTGCGTACTCTAGTTTCTAACATCGCCTAAATAATTAGAAACGTTTAGGGACGTGAAGAGAGGAAAGGACAATAACCGCGACCGAACATGTCACAAATATCATTTGTTTGTAGTTGATCGGACGGGCACACGTTCGTTTCCCTGAATCCCTTTTCGCGCTATCCTTTTTATTGGTTTTCGAAATCCGCGAAAACTTTTGTCGCTCAATGTACCTTTTTAACAGGGCCGTGCGACAATGCGACGCGCTCAGTCCGATACGTTTCAAACAATCTATTTGCCGAGCATTGTAATCCAAGCCTCATTGTTCATTGCAAACAGTGTTTTTCTGCTCGTGCAAACGAGCACGCTCGAAGGCGAGGCGCAGGGATATCGGGGATTTACAGCGACCATTGCACCCCCGTGGCTGAAGTGGACGCAATATTTCCGGTTTGTATTTCCGCCCTGACCTGACGCATCACGGATCAACCGCATCTTTCTCTCTCTCTCTCTCCCTCTCTATGTCGACGTAAAAGGCCGTCAAAGTCAAAACACAATTACGCGGGAATTGAATAAAGCTTACTTAAACACGCAATACAATTGACCGTTCTATTTCGCGTAATTGGATCGATAATTGTATATCGAGTGCGAAAAACCGGACGCAACGGGCCGAGCTGTAATTATTCGTTCGAACGTGTTGTCTTGTTACGTACAGGATTGTGTACATTCGCGCCACGGATTCTGCGTCGATGCAACACGCGATCCAACGACACCACCCTGTACGTTTAATAGAATTTCGTAACAGCTTACACCGTTTCGTCCGTTTCGACGTTCGTGTGAAAATTTGTTCTGTTAAGGTCGTATCATTTTTTCATCGCTGATCGATCGTCGAACGAACGGTGTTCCTTTCTGTACATACTGCGCCAAAACATGCGGGCAAGTAACTTCCCCCTTTGCGGACGGACATTTTGTGCAGAGATTTCTTTACTTTTAGGCCAATTTTTGCTTTATTGAAGCCGTTAATAAACACTGTAGCTTTAATTTAATATACTCAAGATATATATCAATTTTTCTAACATTTTTTAAAGTTATTTTCTATGTAAAAAATATTAATTATTTGCTAGTATTTTACCAGTATTAACAATAATATTGTCAATCTTTTTTTATACAGTTATCAAGAATTATAGGAATCCTTCCCTCAATATTATACTTATTTCTTTCTTTCTTGAATAATGTCCCTAGATTTGTCTTCCTTTTTTTATAATATCACCGTTTCTAGTGAATCTTAAGTATTACTTTTATTATAACTATGAGAAAACCTTTTTAATTTAGTTCAACATTTGTTATTTAGAAAAGGTCTTATGGAATAAATGGATAAAATACTTGCATTATTTTGAAAAATTATTTCACATAATTTATTACAAAATATATTAAAGATTTAAAAATATATTAAAAGACTAATTTTTAATTATTAAAAGAGATTTAATGTAATCGTCAACACGATAAGTTTCAGTAAAATAATATATGCAATCAATTTACCTATTAACTAATGAAATATCGATAACTTAATGGTATGAACATCATTTTATGCATCAATAATATTTATCGTCTCCTCTATAGTATGATCAAATATTAGCCGTGTATGTAAATATCAGTACATTATATCACAGTTTATTTTCATTTCCTTATAAATTATGATTTAGCGACTGTTATGATGTTAGAATGAAAAGAGAATTTAGGAAGCAAAGAAGGTTGAAAATTCATTTTGCCTTAGATCTGTTACTCAAGAATACGATTGAACATTGAAAAAAAATACATTTCTACCCTTTCTAACGAAAAAAATGTCTTAATAGACATAGTTTTGCAACTCTTCTACTTCTAATATAATAACAATACGTCCTTATCAAATTAAAATTGTGTATAAAGCGAACAGAAAAAACTTAAATGGCAGTGTGAAATTTTCTGATCATACAACACTTGTGTTTTGGCCTGAAAGTAATCGTAAAGGATATTGTTACTTTGTTTAATATGAACTGAAGCCAAAGTATATTGTTTTCGTCGGAGCAAGAACGAATAATATTATGTCTAATTTGCTGACTTATTGAGATTCCGAAATGAATGGGGAAGAATTGAAAAATCGGATTGAAAAATCTTTCTCTTTCTCACATACTTTCCAACCAGCGAGAGTCCATTTTGAGAATTAGCGCCACGCATTTATCCTTTTTTATTGGAGCGCGTTGAAAGTCAAAGGTAACGCGATTACACGTCGTCGACAAAAAAAGAAGAAGTGGAAAAATTGCTCTTTTGATCTAGCACTTGACGGGATTACCGAAGGCAGAAAAGATCAAAGACGTAATGGGATTCGTTGTGTAAATTATCCCGCATAAATGTTCTCATTACGCTTAGCATCGGGCAATAATCGTGAGATTTAAATTGCAAAAGTGATACTCAGTGAAATTTAATTTCAAGTTGGCCAACGCTTTATGGAGGGCTCGCGTCGAAGAGTCTCAGCCCTCTCGCGTAGAAGAAACGTTCCTTTTCCTTTTTGCACGTTTAATATAACGGTTGAACGTTACGCGTTAAACTTTGACGACTTCTTTTGTTCCTGCCGTTATTGCGAACGTTCTGCGATTTAATGAGAACTTTGGTTAAATTCGCATGTCGTTTGCGTTTCGTACAATTGACCGGTTAAGATGCACGTATTCGAGCAGTTTCTATTACCTCGTGCTCCACATACGCGACGTATATTTAGTTCGTTAACATTAGCCGCAGGTTATAGACTCTACGGTTCGAAGACAGCAACAACTTGGCAGCCACTCAAATTGGCACGTCGTCAAAATTAGATTAATCTACCGCCATGTATAATTTATAATAATTCGCTGAAACACTGTCCCGAAAAGTACGGTCAATACTTTGGAATTTTAGAAATAATTCATTACGGTAACTTTGGTATTGTCAAAATGTTAACCCTGTGGCGTCGCCTCCCATGCTCGCCACTAGAGGGGCCGCTGCTCTCATAAGTGCGCGACCGACCCCTCGGTTGCTATGTCTACATTCCTCGAACGACTTGTCGAATACTACGTACATTTTCCTATTTACAATATTCCGTTCCTCTTGGACTTGTCGTCGTCGTGTCTTCGTCTAGCGCCTCTATCTCGATTGACGATCTCTGGAGATTTTTTCGATCCTGGCTAGAACTTCGATTCTATGGTGCCGTAGGATATGCGTGCTTCTGCTGCCGCGTGGTCGTTCTCTGATCGTCTAGCGTTATTAAGCCGCGACGAGTCTTCCTCGTGCCTTGCGTTGCTGAAGCCATCGAACGTATATTCTATGATCCCACTATGCGTGCTTACTGCTGCTGCTGCTCTGAATCCTGCCAATCTGTATCCTCCTGGAGACGACGGCCTCGACAGGTAGATTGGTCAGGATCGAGCGATCGAGTAAACAAAAGGCCACCTTAAGAGAGGGATTACGAAAGAGCTGTTTGCTATACTATTAGACACGTTGTCCTTTGGCGCTGCCTTCTTCGTCCTACGCTGCGTGTGGTCTGCGTTTCCTGAAAATTCTCGAGCTGCTTCCTAGTTGTTCAGTTCACCATCTGGGTCACCAATTATGGAACTGCGTTGCTGCGGATTGGAACTCGTGAGAATCGCAGGAGGAAAGAAAAGGAAAGGAGGGGGCGCGTTTCGTCCAGGCCTACTAGTGGACTCATCAGTAAGGCTTTCTAGCAGGCCCTGTTTTAGAAGACTGGGACATTGGGAAGTCGGTCGAGGAATAGCAACCGAGGGGTCGGTCGAGCGCTTGTGAGAGCACGATCCCTCTGGTGGCGAGCATGGAAGGCGACGCCACAACCCTAATCCTATTGGGATGCAACTGTGGATCACGTATCATGTTTGAGCATCAGTGAGTAAATTTATACATTTATATAAAATGTAAGAAGACTTGTTTGCTTTATTGTTGCATAGTAATAAATATGAAAACTTATACAAATTTCAGATTATTAGAATAGCATAAACACATTCTAAGTTTAAAGCGTTATTACTGCAAAATAATAGTCATAACTACCACCCCTATAAAAGATGAAACGTATAACTGTTACACCCTGTATAGTAATGACATTTTATGTATGTTATATCTTATTAATGATATAATATACATAAAATGTGATCCAAAGTTACGTTCCGGTAGAATTGTGGTTAAATACTACATTAAATATTATATTATATATTACATATATTATATAATGTAGATATTATTTATAATAAAGTATTTAATGTTACATATTAATTTTTCTACTAGTGCGACACGTTATCACTGAACTAGGTACCATGTAACATTATAATATCTGCTATGAGTTTACGGGAAACTGGATAACAAAGCAACAAGGAAAGTGTTGCATAAGTTTTCTAAAGAAACGGGAAACCTACATCTAAAAAGTTTTCAAAGCACACGTTCCAACTTCTCAGAGCTCATATAATCGCCATTCAGATATATAATTCTATAGTTGCGTCATAGTTTTATCCAGTGAACGATCAGAACTACTAAATTATTAATTCAATTTCTACATAGATAACCCTGTTCTAAGTATACGTTTCTCCCGATTTTGATCTAACCAATTACTAAACAATACACTCGTTACTTTTCATAATCCCAGTAGATCTATATTTTACGTAAGAAGGATTATAGGGCAGTTAACTCCATTATTCGAAACACAATTGCTTCTTGTGTCAGACTTAATTTAGTTTTGTTTTGCAAATAAAATAAATGTAGATATATTTTGCATATTTTATTTCACGGTAAAATTATAAATTAAAAACACACTTCGTTCTGTGTTTACACCACATTGCTTGAAATACAACAGAATAAAAAATTACAACTCTAAATTCAACTTTCTATTAGGTGTACAATTTTGCTTCCGCCGTTTTTTGATAGCTGGCTTTAGCGGTAAGCGGTGGTCGAAATAAATAGATTATAAATGTCATTCAATTAACTTGGACATCTGACAACATAACCCCATAGAAACATTAGTCGATTTGTATCTGCATCATAAAGTTATTCTCGATTGAAAATGTCAGTTTGAGAGCTAAATTCTCATCATCTGCGGGAGGTTTTAATTTTCTGCTTCAATATGAAGAAATCTGCGGCTGAGGCTCATTGACTGCTCTCAAATACTTATGGGGAGGCCGCTATTAGTGAAAGAACGTGTCGTAAATGGTTTGAACGCTCCAAGAACGGTGATTTTGACGTTGAGAACCGACATACCGATAGAAGAGAGATTTTCGAAGATGCAGAATTGTAGGCATTACTTGATCACGACTCGTGTCAAACTCAAGAAGAATTGACACGATCATTGGAAGTGATCCAACAAGCCATTTCAAGATGCCTCAAAGCCATAGGAATGATTCAGAAGCGAGAAAAATGGGGTCGATCTAGCTAAAACCGAAAGATTTCGGGAAGAAACGGCGGAAGCAAAGTTGTACACCTAATATGTACCGGTGTATTGCTCGCTTAAGAAAAAAAAAAGACCATTAAGATTACAAGTAACAATGGAATTTGCAGGGTCCCAAAATGCCATTATTAAATGAAGAAATATTTATGAACGAACAGAAAATAAAATTTTGCAAATACAGTAAATATATCCAAAATCCACTTTATAAACGTTCAAAAACTCTATTATATAAACATAAACTTCTTCTCTTTTATTCATTACGATGTTAATTTTTCTGGTACTCTTTAAGCACTATGTAGCTGATTATATTTCTAACAAGCGAGTGAAACAAGCACTCAATGTTATTACACGTTAGAAATCTAAATGCATAAATATTGTAATAGATAAGGTATCGATCTAAAAAGAATCAGCGTTTGTCTATCGCGTAATCATTTTAAGAATAGCGTTCCCCGAATGCTGCAGCCCTCATTAGAAAGAAAAAGGAGAAAATATTGCAACTATACGGGTATACGTAATCTTCGATAGGTCAGAGTACTGGACTTACGTCGACAGGAACGCATACAAGGCACTAGGTACGAAACGGGATTAATAATTCAAAGAAACCGCGGTTAATACCTACATGACGTCACTTGGAAATCGACCCAATGAAACATGCATTACTCCGGGGGAGTGACGTCTGTTCGAACTTATGGTAGGCCAGACGTAGTGCATACGGAACATTCGTTAAACTGTCACTGGATCGAAATCACGACCTAAAATAAAACTTTCACGAATGAACGGTTCTCGGAATTCTGTCCGGTAACGAATCACTGAGCGCGGGAATACACCGCCGATACTCGTTGAAATATTCATTCGCGTTACGGGGTTACGCGCCGCCCTTCAACCGACCAATCGCCCGGAGAAGGGCGTTTAACTTGATTTGGAGCAATTGAAAATGTTAGCGTCCTGCAGTTCTATCGCGAAGCGTAGAAAGAATTGCAAAAGACTGATTTAATTCTTTCCATGTCGAATATATTCAGGTTAAGATTGTATTTCAATAACTGACAGAGAAAGCACTCGACGCGTTCCCTATCGATATCAAATCCAGAACAGCCCACGGATCTTTTTCGACCCATGGCTTTCTCAGTTATCTAAACACTGATGTAATAATTGTTATTAACATTACATTTTAAACTCATTTTGTCGATTAATATGGTTTGTCTTTTTAATATTTTATCCAGTCTTCAACCATCGAAAGAAGTATGACCAAATCGAATAGAACATTTTACGCCCTATATACTATACAAAGAACTTGAGGTACCGATTAATTTTGGACCCCACCTAGCATTATTTAGCTTACTATTTCATCGGCATACCATTGATACTATAACACAAATGATTAAAATAAAATAAGTTCGCGAGATAGATCAAGTCATTTTTACATTTATATTATTTTCAAATCTACATTCAGAAGTCTAATACCTCCAAAGGTTTAATAGGATTGTTGCGTCGACGATCGCGAACCGATATAAATGGAGTGGCTCGCGATTGCCCGCTTCCCGATCCGCAAACTAATGCGTACCGGAATAGTTGGAAATGGATTAATGAATGAAATGCATCACGCTTGACTGTTATTTGAATTGCATTTATTGATTGAATGTATTAAGTTTTATACTCTAAATATAGGATGTTTGACTTCTCGCGTACTGAAACGAAGTGAAGTACCTTCGTTGGCATGTACTAACAAAAACTCCGACACCGCCTCCTCCCTTCCAAATCGCCCTTATGTGATTTCCTTGGAAGGGGGTGCGTGTCGCATCGGAGTAAAGATATCGTAGAACGACGTTAGTGAAAGTTTATCGTTTTTGGAAATAAATGATCGATCTTTGACACAAGGTTTGGGGCGCAGGTACTCGATAGTCTCAGGTAGACGCGACAAGAATAAATGTGAAACGATAACATATACTATCAAATTTATTCATTTCTGCCTCGCATATGAACTGACGAGAACAACAAAACGCACATTTGATTAAACACAAAACTGTGTACAAGTGTAATCACCCCTAAAATTGGACGAAGATCTTTAATAGCGTTAAAATAGTCGTCGGGCTCGGCCTGTGTTCCCGCGCAAGCTTCAGCTTTATAGCGCATTAAATTGGATATTATCTCATCAAACTTGAGCCTGAATGTCAACGAAGTCAAAAGTTTCGTGCACCGCACATTAAATAACATAATATTCGGAGCCGAAAGCGAAACGCAGAGCAGCCAACGGGGCAAAAGACGAGAGGCTAATTAATATGCACTGCTATTATCCAGCCAGTTACGGCTCCAAACGTTAATCTTCGGTTCGTAGATAAACAGTGAAATGCGATTATAACGACTGAAAACGTGAGATTATTGACACCAGTAAAAAGTAACAATTACGAGTTGATGAGTTTCAAATGTTTGAAACTGCAATAAGACGAACTTCGCTAGAAGATGGAAGATGAAAACTTTTTGGTACTTTTTAACAGTATTTTTGTGACATTATAGGAATTGCCACAGATAGGGATGTCGATAAAAATTATATTCATCTTCCACTGTGGTGAATGTGTTTTAGAAATATATTAATTAATACAAAAATAAAATTGTGTTTCAAAGTAGAATCAAGTTGCAATTTCAAGAATCAGATTCGTCTGTTCAAGATTTTCGATCCATAGCCTTTAAATAAAAATAATGGTTCGTTATGTGAAATGTACTGCACAAAAATTACTGTTGACTACCTTATCTTATAAAATGTGTTTTAATATCAATTTTAACTTTATAAAAAACAATGTGAAACATCCGAAAATAGTACAGCGTTACAAATATTTGAAACTATTTTTTCTATAATAAAAACTGTAACAAGTAATTAATAGGTCCTACTTACTAGTAACTCATTCACGTTCTCAATGCGATTATAAACAACAAATTTAAAAAAATATTAATTTTCTTTATTAGCATGTAATTTATAAACAAAAGATTATTTATTAAAAAGTATACATGAAATTGTACGTTATCTACACGAGAAACGAATTAAACAATTAACAAAACTACCCTTCTTTTATCGAATTAATATCTATGTCAAATAACTGTTAGCATCAAGATACGATTAAAAATCGAATTAAGACTAGAAATTACATTTATCCTAACTTATAACTCTTTTTGTTCTATACTTTTCAGAATTTTCTAATAAATTTAAAATAACTTAGTGACTTCAATTTAAAATTTTTTATATTTTTACAATTAAATACTGTTCTTCCTTTAACTTTAATATGGTATGTATTTCACATTTATTCAGATTCCTTCCAAGACCAATTTTTAAGACCGTACTATCTTTCTATAACCAATAAACACAAGAAAAGGTAGTAGTCACTTTATTAATTATATTTCACAATGTATAATTGTTGTTTAGTAGCTTGTGTACGTCTGAGACGAATAAATCTGGTGGTATCATTTTATTCGGCTTGCGAACTCCATTAACTATAATTATATTTTTATAATTTCATTAAAATAAATTTTTTTTACTTTTAATATCAATAACGAAAAAGTGTAAGAAGTGTTATCTTTTTGTCCAGGTATATAGCCCTTTATAATTGTGACAAAATGTACTCCATATAATATACAAGGTGTTCCACATTCTTTCGTACACACTTCAGCAGTGTGTTCTACAAGTAAAACTAGGATTAAAATGCAATACATTCCATAAGTGCTTTGTTAAGAAGTTATAACAAAAATATGAAATGTGATGTAAACGCTATTTAATATACCTATGTTTCCATTTCAAAGTGACGCCAGCCTTTGTTGAGACACTTTTGGCATCAACGTACTATGGAATTTATTGTTGACTTCAACTGGTTGCGATTTTGTTGAACCTCGTCACATGCGATATTGATTTTTGCAATTAATTCATCTCTTGTACGTATTTCTGTATTGTAAACTTTCTCTTTCAGAGTGCCCCATAAGTAAAAATCTGAAGGGATAAGGTCAGGCGACTTAGGGGGGCGTCGACCAATCCTCGACCATTGTTGGGGATAGTGTCTATTAAGCCAATTTTTTACACGACAGTCATAATGTACTGAACATCCATCTAATTGTATCCAGCCATTTGACGGAATGGTAAAGATACATCTTCTAGCAGTGGTGGGGGATCATTTATTAAAAACGTTAGAAAAGATTCTCCCGTGAACCGCTCAAGAAGGAAATACGGTCCGATTAAGAATTCATGACACATGTCCAACCAAACACTGCATTTAAATTGATACTGAAGTGATCTTTCTCTGTATTAAACTGAGAGAAGCAGCGTTATCATATCTTTCACAGTTCATATTTTTGTTATAGCTTCTTAACAAAGCATTTATGGATTTTTTGTTATATAAAATTTTAGTCTTAATTTTACTTATAGAACACACTTCTGAAGTGTGCAAGGAAAAATGCGGAGCACCCTGTATACGGCCTTAGATGGAATTGATGAAGCGATATACGATCTTCCAATACCAAAATGTTTCTCATCCCTGGCTTATACCCTTCCGAGTGCTGGAT
This sequence comes from Colletes latitarsis, assembly GCF_051014445.1. Classification (NCBI taxonomy): domain Eukaryota; kingdom Metazoa; phylum Arthropoda; class Insecta; order Hymenoptera; family Colletidae; genus Colletes; species Colletes latitarsis. The sequence goes on along the minus strand of NC_135139.1, from coordinate 5,615,596 downwards.
CCCATTCGGCGACCGTGTTTCAATAATAAAGGAGACGGTGCAGGGGCCAACTTGAAATATCGCCGAAATCGAGCCAACCGACGATGGCGTCGTTATCAAGATATAAGGTAGCCAACAGGTAAGTGGTAACCGGCGGTAGGCCCAGAGCCGAGCCAGCATAACAGGCGAAACATAAAATTGGCGGCAGCTGTAGAACGTGCAAAATGCCCGGCGCCGAGGCTGACAAAATTTATAGCCGCAAAACGAACGGCGCTCCTCTCTCACTCTCCCTCTCTCTCTGCGGGTTCCGTGGCCTATAGAAAATCGTTAATTGTCCGCGTGGACGCCAGCGTTAATTTGCTTTGATATACGGGCCAATTTATTCTTCGCGAACGAAACGCGGATTTTTATAGCGGCTTCTGTTCGCAACTATCTGGAACGCGTCTCTCGTTGTGACGTTAACGATGTTGATTCTAGACACCTACAATCGAAAGATCGAAATGTAAAGAAACACACGAGATATCAAAATTATTAACATGTCGCATGGAAAAATATATGTCCGTATTTTTGCACATATTAAAAAACAAATTATCAATTTATATAAATAATTTGGCATTTTGGAAACGTTTAAGATTTAATAGTTTGATAAAGTTCTAATACGCGATGAAACCCCTCTTTCTTGCCTTTGGTTTGATTACTAGATTGTAGTATTCAACACGTCGACAATCCCTTTCAGTTTTTAACAATGATATAAAACTTTGTAAAAGTTGGATCTACCGTAATCTATAGTTTGTAATAATTAGGAAACGTTGACGTAATGCTAGGTGGTTTAGTTTGTAAAAGTTGGGAATCGCTACGCAGTACGTCTTCTTAACGGACAAAGTTGTAATCCTTTGACGTACTACCATGTACTTTAGTTTAGGAACCGTTAAACTGACACTGTTCCATCGATTACCGTTGGACACCTTTGACGTATTGCTATGCGTTCTTCCGTAAGTTAAATCTAGGATAATACAAGTTGAAGTGGAAATTCGCCGCGTAATTAGCCCTGATTTTCTAGTTACACGATTCTGCCTCTTCTTACACATACTTGTAAATATTTTTATTTTTTAATGCAAACGCCAAAGAAAGAGTAAAAATAAAATCAACACTCGTTAAAAGTCCATTTCTATAGTTTTTGTCTTGTAAATAAAACCTTTACAAAAATATGTAATTGTCAGTTGGCAACATGTAAACTAAATATACGAACAAGCTTGACAATTTCAAACTTGGTTGCGATTGAACGACTTTTTTCTACATTCCGCGTTCTTTTTCTCTTTTCATTTCGCTGGAGCTCCAAGCGCATTCGATGTAGCAGTGTGTCGTGTCAAAATTGCGAAACTCGAATTTTTTCACGATATTAGTCCAAAACCTTAGAACCGCAATTTTTTGCTGTTGCGAGTAAGAGAGCGTGTCAAATTTTCAATTTTAACGCTCCTCTAACTACACGAGTGCAAATTCATATGTGAAATGCAGAGTAACTGGTACGTAAATTTTTTGTAGAACTGAAATTTCGAGTTTTCAGAATTTTTTCCTTTTTCTTTTGTTCCCTATTATACCTTATACTATATATTAAAGTGTATATCCCGCAAATAAATGAATAATAATAAATTCTGTACACGATTAGCCTTTGATCTGTTAATGAAAATAACGATTCCGTAATTTTTATTGCTCGAAATAAATGCTGTTTAAGAATGTATTATTTATATTCGAATAAGAATATTGTAAGACTTTGCCCCCTCCCCATACTGGCCAGAAAAAAGAAAGGATACTGTGGTGATAACGTTGATGAAGCAGCCAATCGTGTAATACGAGGTTCGAGGTTTCAAGCCTAACTACTTTTCTTTTTACTCGATGAAATACGCGAAAAGATCATAATTGAACCGAACACCTCAGCAGCAGATTTTCCTTCATGATATAGTAATAGTGAAATTGACTCATTTATCTCTTTCCCTAATTACCAGCGTGTTTCTTAACAATTTATTTAGACTATAATCTCCACTTCTCATAGCGTAAATATAATTTGTGTAATACGAGGGTAAACCGAGCGAGGGCAGGTAAATGGATACAGCATTTCTCTAATTACTGGCATAAATCCAGTGAAAGAATGTATTCCCTCCTTGTCTGTATCGGGGAGAAACCTGCGTTCAGGGTATTTCAGCTATCGCGTAGGGAGCGAGGAGAAAGTTGGTTCGATATTTTCCACGCACGTGCACGAAATATTTGTGCAGGTATGCGAATTTCATCCCCTCGGCGCACCAGGCGCGCCTTCGCCCCCTCTCTGTCTATCTCTCTCTCTCTCCGAGTCTATCGCGCGCTCCAGATTAACATCGATGTTTCGAGAACGTAGTCCCAATGCGTGGTATTATCGTTCGTGCTATCGGCCAACAATGAAAATAAAAAAAAAACCATGTTCTTGGTGCGTTGCACAGAGTAAAAATAGTGGTGTGTGACGGAATCGGAAAAGGGGGATTACGGAAGTTTCGTTCGAGAGATTCATATTTTCATGTTCATTGTGCCCTTGGATTACGCAGGATGCGTTTCAAATAATCGGCGGCATCGATAATTTGGGTCTCAGACAGTCGGGCGTTTCGAGTGGTCGGCCGACGTCAGCCCGTCTGAAATTCTTCCCCAGAACGAGGGGTTGCTGTCCCTCGTTTAACGAGATACCCCTCGCGAGTCTGACTCTTTAAACGAAAATAATATTGCCACCCTTATCTGTTGGATTCCATGGCTATCGTCCTGGGAAATACAGCTGAATAAATCTCGAATACTACTAATTAAATAAAAGTCATTCAAAGTTACTAATTGAATGGAAGTCATCAAAAAATCGTTTATTACTACGCTGTGGTATCAAGGGTGGAAGGTAAAAAATTGTAGAATGTCCAGTATTACTGAATAATCCCTCCGAAGATTAATTTTTTCTTTTAAATATATGAACAATTTTTCTACTTGTTGCACATCTTTTTAAGAACTGCATTCGCAATACTTACTCTTCCTAAAAAACAAGAGTAAGTTTATGCTTCTGTAAATAATAGAAATAGCCTAATGATCAGTTTTAATATTCAGAATAACAAAAGTTGATCTAGAATAAAAACATCCGACGTTGAGACCCAAACGTATCCTCAAAAATGTTATACTGTAAATTGTGTGCAAAGAAACCATGCTAAATAAGACAAATAGTATAAAATAATTAATAATTACAATTGTAGAAGACATTAAATTGTGTTCATCGATCGATTAATCGTACAATATTATTACAATTTTACTATAACATTACCAAAGAAGCAAAGAATTATCGAGACAAGATAAATTTAAAAGCAAGTGGAAAGTTTATATAAAATTTGAATTTAAATTTGATTTATTTCTATGAGAAGTACTCTTCGATTCACAAAATAAAGACAAACAGAAAGAAAAAAAATGCAAAGCTATGATGCAATTATTTTCAGCTGAAACATAATCGTTTTCAAGAAGTCGAATTTTTCGAAGATTGCGTAAGTTGTTCGTTCAACGAGGACAATCGGAAAGCATTTCCGCGCTTCTCGAGAAACCTCGATCGCAAAAAAAACATGAGTAATGCGAAAATAATTGTGCATATTACGAATTCATGCTCGTCAGGTTAACCCATGCAGTCAGCAAGCATTTTTTTCTATTTTTTTTAATCCACGTTCTGCTAGCTCGACCATCGCGATGCTATCGAATCCGCTATAATACGCTTAAATGCGAAAATAATGGCGCGCCGTCCAGCCGATGGCGCCGCCAACGTGTTCCGGTTCAACGTGGGGTCCACGGGGGACAGTCCGTTGCTCTAACTATGCTTTATACATTATTGATACAACATCTACAGTGTTGGTTTGTTTGCAATCGCTTCAAATGCAAAAAACATCGATTCCACTGTAACCGTTATACCAGATGAAGTATATTTCACTGTATATTTCGATATACGGATACCCAAAGGAATGGTAAAATGTTGGAAAATATCTTAATATATCAGTAAACATGCATATTTATTGAATGTGCAGAAACGGGTTAACGACATAAATGCAAATATGTATTATTTATCGAGAATTCTCTTTTCATGATATTGTGTATTACACGGACCATTTTGAGTCCATCATTTTACCAAACGATCAAATACGCGCGGAATATTAATTAATGGAACGAAGTTACAACGGACTAAATCGTTTGTTATGAGCTGTATATATTTCTCAATTTCAGAACTGTCGTTAAAATGTATTAATACATAGAACAATTTAAAAGTAACGTTCGACAAAAAGTATTCTGAAAAAATATCGTAATAAACAGAAGATCGCAAGATTTTTGCTTTTAGGATTTTCAATGAACTAATGTAACTTATTTACGATTGTTTAATTATTTTGAGCATGTCATTGTAAAATAATATTGCAAATATTGGCTGCTGAATCTTGTACCTCTTACTAAATCCAAAAGCCTCTTTATTTTAACAAAAAGATATTTCCTAGTTTTTATGTTTAATAATTACAAGACAAAAAAGAAAATCGCAAATAATTTAGCTGTAAAAACTGCAAATTTTGGTCATTTACGGAACTGAAAAGATTATAATTTAGACAAAATATAATTATTTTAAACGTATAGTTAAACAAGGAGAAAGTAAAATAGGTGAGATAAAAGAAAAATAATTTAAAATATAACAAAAAAATATACTCTTACGGTTGTTATTTTTCAATGCTTAATAGAAAGAGATGTTTAAATTACCTACGTTTTTCTACATTGGATATTCCTTCACGACCCAGCTAAAATTGTGAGACATCCTCCAACTTTAGAAAATACTAATTTAGAGGCTTAAAATGAACAAACAGAAATGGAAAAAGAAACGTCTTAATATTCATGAATATATTGGACGTAAAACGGTGCCCGTGCACCCATTTCCAACAGCGCCATTGTGGTATAAACTGCATTTGCACACGAAGAGATTCAACTGTTTCCCGAGATATCCCGGAAACTGGGTTATGGGACAAGCTCATTTCTGCCCGCATAATTAGACCCGCTACTACCCCAAAATGATCATGAGGCGATTTAGCTAGAAGCGGTATAAGCGGTAGAAGATCGAGAGAGAGAGAGAGCAGAAGGTGGATGTTTACATTGTATCTCAAGATAAAATCTACGTGTCGATATCTTGAAATATGACTACTGAAAGAAATGTAAATTACATGCCAACAGGAATTTTTGCAGAACGTGAGTTTCATGGAGTGCATCTGATATTAAATATTGTAAAATTAATACGATTTCTCGTCGAAACAACAAAGAACACATACAGGCTGATTTTCAGTTTTAATGGCAACGCACACAGAATCCAAGACACCTACATACAGGGTGTTCAGCCATCCCTGGGAAAAATTTTAATAGAGGATTCTAGAGGCCAAAATAAGATGAAAATCAAGAATATCAATTTGTTGATGGAGGCTTCGTTAAAAAGTTATTAACAATTAAATTCAAAAATTTCAAATCGTTCTGCAAAAATCATTTTCGGTTGCGGGGATCAATTACAATCATTTATGGTGAATACATATACTTCCGAAATCCTACCCACTTTCGAGAAAAAAATTCGAGTAAATGCTGAAAGTTTTGGGTGAAAAAAAAGACTTTCGAATCGTCTTGGAAAAATTATTTTTAGTGGCAGGGGTCAATTGCAAGCATTTTTGGTCAACAGACATAACCCCGAAATCCTACTTAGTTTCGAGAAAAAAATTCCTTGCCGAAAATGTAATTTCTGGCCAGAAATGTCTGCCCGAAATTTCATGCGAATCTTTAAGACGTCATAACTCCTGAACGGATTGGACGATTTTAATGTTTAAAAAAGCAAACAACGCGTATTTTGGTATAGATTGTGCAGAAATTGTAAAAATATTCAAAAAGTTGTTTCTTGACAACGTAAAGTTAGAAAAACCCCATAAAAATGGTTCAATTTTCAAACAGCCATAACTCCTACAAATGTGAATATATTTCAATGAAACTTTTTCCTGAAGTAGAGCTTATGAGCACCTACAAAAAAGTATTAGACAACTTTTCTGTAGGGCGTCAAACAAAATTACTAAAAATGAAAAAGAAATTTTTAAGAAAAATCGACAAGGGGTAGGTGCCTAAATTTTTCGACGACAAATAAAATTTTTAATTAATTCTGAAAAAATTTTTTTCGGTTGCGGGGGTCAATTACAATCATTTTTGGTGAATAGTCATACCCCCGAAATCCTACCCACTTTCTAGAAAAAAATTGGAGAAGGTGTGAAATTTTTCGACAGAAAAAAAAATTTCAAATCGTTTTGGAAAAATTATTTTCGGTTGCGGGGGTCAATTACAATAATTTTCGGTGAATAGACGTATCCCCAAAATCTTGCGCATTTTCGAGAAAAAAATTCAGTACGACCGGAACTTTAAACGTTAATAACTGTTTAACGAAGCCTTCATCAACAAATTGGTATTCTTGATTTTCGTCTTATTTTGGCCTCTAGAATCCCGCATTAAAATTTTTCCCATGGGTGGCCAAACACCCTGTATAGCACACGATACACATCAAGGCGTTATTTATTTTGAAAAGTCAGGAATTATTTTGATATGTGATTCTAGCTATCTTATTTTTCTGCAATGTGCAAGAAGTATAATACTTTGATATTGCGTTTCTTTTCAGTTATAATAATAATTAATAAGATACATGCACTCTCACTATTTGATTAAATATTTTCTCTCGAAGTAGAAATTCATCAAACTTTCGGATTCTAAGAAACAGTGACCTGAATTCTTTACGTTTTTATCTTAAAATTCTATAACGGTAATCTTTTATGTCTTATAACTAGACTGCGGATCTTTATGCAAATTTATAATTTTATTAATAGAATTAATAAAATGGAAGCTTTGTAGAGGGTTGTCTCAACGCCAAAATATAATAATTCGTATCTTACTTTAAGTATATTTTGTATATTTGCATAGTAAGTGCATTACGTTTTATTAGTTTTTTGAAAATTAAAATTTCCCATAAATACATGAACATCCACACTCTACTTATGACTGTTCGTTCGCGTAATTCCCAGCGTTCAAGACTTTACACATTCTTCAGACGCCTATTTAAAGTGTGAATAAATGAATAAAAAAGGGACACGATCACTATAAAACAAATCTTATTTCCTACGATGGTGTATGTACGTGCTATTGAAATGTTGGTTAAGTGTTACTTTTATTGGGTTGTTCGGAAAGTAGTTTTGTTTTCTTACCAACAGAGATGTTAATTGTATTTTTAACCAGCCAATTTTATTCTAAATCGTATTTTTATTATATATTTTCACAGCTGACACTTCAAGGCTTGTTTGTAAAAAATTTTATTCGTTTCTGTGCAATTGTGTTTCTTTGGTGTTCCGTCAAATATGGCAAAACAGAAGCTGCATTTTCGGCTTATTTTGCTTTTTTATTATCAAACGGTAAGAATGCTATTCAAGCAAGAATAAAATTGTGTAACGTGTATGGAGTATGATGTGTTTTAACAAAATGGCACTGCAATTTTGATATCGAAGTGGTCCACGTTTTGAAAGGTCAGTTAAAGCCGACGAAAGCGAAATAAAGGTATTGGTTGAAGCAAACCGACGAATAACAACTCGAGAAATTGTTAAGAGGTTAAATTTGTCGAATTCGACCGTTTGTGAACACATGAAACGACTTGGTTTCGTTTCAAAGCTCGACATTTGGGTTCCACTATGATAATGCCAGACCTCACGCAAGTTTAGTAACTCGTCAGAAGCTATTGCAGTTTGGATGGGATGTGCTACCACACCCACCATACTCCCCAGATCCGGCACCATCGGATTATTACTTGTTCCGGCTTTTAAAAAAATTCTTAAACGATAAAACAATTATTTAAAGCGATGATGTCAAAAATCACTTGCATCAGTTTTTTTATAAATAAAGGTCAGAAATTTTATGAGCATAGAATCATGCTCCTACTAGGAAGGTGACAAAAGATGTTCAACCAAAATGACCGGTACACAATTCAATAAAATATTTATATATTATAAGAAAATTGTTCCTTTTCACGAAGGAGAAAAACGAAATTACTTTCCGAACAACCCAATAGTTAGCAGTCTACAACGAATCTATTAAGATGTGTGTGATGTGGTTTGTCTGAGATCTCTAGCGAATCGGTCTGGGTGAGGTCCTCTATTTATATGGGCGCGCCCTTTAGTTCCCTCCTGACGGGTGCACACGTGCCGTCTTTCGATTTTGCACCCGGCTCGCCAATTTCTGGAACACTCATGCGGCTTGCCGGCTCTCAAAGGTTCTCGGCGTTTCGGGAATCGGGTCGCACAACGCGTGTTATAGCTATAGTATACACAAAGCAGTTTGGTATGTCTGCTTTAAGGCACATCGAGTCTTTTTTGCCCCTCATGACGTGAAAAAGTGTACAGTGGGGGACATAAGTATTGGCACAGTACGTGATTTGGTATAAAAACGTTAAAAACTATTGATAAAATTGATTGTATAGTTCGGGCCACGATATAGCGAGGTCGTAAACTAAACTCTTGAGACTTAGACTGAGTCTTAAACTGTGCAGACGTGCCTTCCAAGTGTTTCAAATAATATTAAAGCTTAGTTAAAAGGAATTTCAAACAGATTGTTTTTATTCCACCACCTATTTCCAATATACAATATCTCATTTATCTATACACAAAGGCAGAACAAATCATTATTAACACTTTTTTGAAAATATAATGCCAGTTTCTTGTTTAAACAAATGAAGTCGATCCCAACAGTCATATGAGAAAGGAAAAATATTATTCAGAGGTAGGAGAATGATTGAATTGATTTGCAAACTCGTCAAGTACTAACAATTACATACGAAGCGGTCGTCCCCCGAAATTATCGAAAAGAGAGAAAAGGAAAATAATTAATATAATAAAACAAAATCCGCGAATAAATTCTTTAGAAGTTGCAGCACTATTTGCAAAAGATTATGATAAAGTTCGCAGAATCTTGAACAATGTTGGATATTCGGCATGCGTCGCTCCAAGAAAACCGTAGGTACATCAGTGAAGTGAATAAAAAGAAACGATTAGAGTTTCCAAAAGAATTTTTGTATAAAGATAATGGCTTTTGGGACTAAATTTTGTTCACTGATGAAAGTAAATTTAGAAAACAATACAATACTGAATTGGAGGTAAAGTTTGTACATGGGGGTGTCTGTCCTCATCCAGATTTGGGGAACTGGTGTTCATTGAAGACTCAGTAGATATCAAAACTTATTTAAATATCTTTAAAAAAAATTTAAAGAAAAGTACAGAAAAATTAAAGTTATCAGGAAACTTTTATTTTCAGTAAGATAATGCACCTGTACATATGGCATATACAGTTCGTCAATGAACACACTTTAAGAACACCTCCCCAAAGTCCGGATCTTAATCCAATTGAACATATTTGGTATCAATTGGAAGAAAATATTCGTAAATACCACATTTCGAATAATTCGGTATTAAAATAAATAATTTCAGCAGAATGGTTTAAAATCAACAGTAATTTAACAAAGAACTTGTTCCATTCTATGCCAAATTGATTAAAAGGAATAGTGAAACGAAGAGAACATGTTACAAAATATTAAATTATAATTTAATACGACGGTGTTATATAAAATGTGACAATACTTTTGTCCACCACTGTATGTTTTCTAAACGTTATGCATCACATGAATCATGAGCCTTTAAAATACACTGCAGAATAGATTACTATTTACTATGAGTAACTTATTTATATCGGCAGAGTTGTTTTGTTTAACTAACAGAGCAAAAACATATTGATGATTTTTGCAAAACATTCGACAGAATTGGTTAAACATCATACATATAGTAAGAATTTGGGAAAATATTTACTTAAAAAGGTAAGTCTTGGTATACACTTACCTAAATGTCCTTTTTATATGAAAGAATGTTAGTTGCTTTGTGGAACTGCGCTCTTAGCACGTAGCTTCTAGACACATAACCTATCAACGCGGCAGAAAGGATCGCGTTGAAGCAAATTAAAGAAACCGAAATCTTACAAAACTCATATATGTATTATATAATTATCTCGCGACACGTGTGAACTTAACTTATTAAATATTAACATTACAAAAGAGAACTATCTGATTATTTATCACTGCACATTCTACGTCGAGCAGATTTTCAAGACACGCGTACACCTCAGGCCCAGTTGCCTATTCTTACCCTTGGTGGCGCGCGCATGTCTTAAAATAAGGCGGCAATTACAAATATTTATTTCACAAATAATTAAAGAAAACTCATCAATAATAAAAAAAGCATCGTTTTTATAACTAAAAAAGATATACATATATGTTTTCTTGATAATCGAAGGATTTCCCAAACAGATTTGGGTAAAATTTTATTCGAATAATAAGTGACTAATAAAACAAACTCCTAGTGATTTATTCGTGATATCCATTCGAACAAAAAGTTAAATTTAGTCTATTCGTTGTGAAATATTTCTTACTGTAATTGAAATTTTTATTTTTATTTAACGGATAATGGATAAACTCTTGTTTAACTTCTATTTTTCATTCGAAAAATTTATCCAGAGAAGAATTTTACCCCATCCATTAGCTCCAAACTTTTGAACAGCACTGTATATTCACTTACAAATCTGATAGATCGTTTACACATTCAAGCGTGAGCCGCGCGGTTAGGCGAGTGAGAAGCATGCGGTGGTGAACCTGATCCCGGAAACGCAAACGGAGGATGAAACCGGTATAGAAGTCATGCGTGCAACCATTACCCAGGTCTCGCGCCGCAGTCATTTTGTTGTTCCGCGTTCCGTTCCGTTTGTCTAGCGAATTGTAGATGCCGACCCAGAAAACGACGTGTAATATCGAGCGTCAAAACGCGAACACGAGCTTGCAAACAGTTTTCAGCTTTTAACTTGCAATATATGGTCTTGCAAGAAGAGAAGTAAAATTATTTGTCTACGATTTCAATTTATTTTTTCAGGATTATATATTACATGCCCTGTTTATTACGTGCGAAATATTAGGTGTTATTACTCGATAATTTTAATTATAGTTACATACCTTGCACTATAAATATCAATCTTTGTTATCATTTTTCATCTCAGATAATAGAAGAGATTTTATACGCATCACATTTCCAATTCTATTTATCGGACATTTTTTTATTTATTTATTTTAATTAGTTTGTTTTACCTTTGCAATAACGATGCTCATGATATCAGAAATATAAAAATACTCGACATCATGAATATCTAATGAATGTTTGTTTACTGCAAACATATGTGTGACTGTTCGCTTCTTCCAGGAAAGCAACTTGTTGACATTAAAAAATATTTCTCGGGGCGAATTTAATTTTGCAGCATACCTAGTTATTGCAGTTATAAATGAATCCTCTTAAAAAAAAAGTATACAGTGAACGAGATTTGAAACCGCGACCTCGAACACATATATGAACTTTTGCGTCTGTAATCTACACCACAGTTACTTTGACGAAAGAAACGTGGATAGAAAAGAAAACGTTTTAAACATTTTCCATAAAGACAAACTCGATAAAAATTTTTTGCATCTCGTTTTGTTCGTACGTATTTGAAATTATTTTAATTCTTGTTGTGTTCTGAGAATTAATAGCAAGTATAGGACGAAGATGATTAAACAATTCAATCTCTAAAGGAACAACTACATAACAAGCTGGTGATTTACATTCAACCTGTGGTGCTCTTAGATAGAGGAACTGTGAGCTAGAAAACGTAGTTTGAAGCTATTCAATAATTTATCTCATTCATTTTGAAACATATTGTTGTAAACTATATACATATTCTTATCTGTGTAAATTGTTAATATTATAATGTTAAGTTACAAGTAATTACATGTTAGTCATTCTCTGATAATGTTCGCATTTTTTTCGTTAATAACATTGAGAAGAACCAAAAGAGATCGAAAGCACTTTGGAAATAAACATATAATTGGATACATACAAAGACTACTTACTGCAACCAATCAAATGTTCTTCTGATGTGTCGTCAACTCACGAAAATATTTTTCTGGACGCAGGCCAAAGCCTTCGTTGCAAAGTACCAACTGAATCGCGAAACTCAGAATTGGTGTCATTTAAAATCTCGTTTAGTTTTGGTCGTTGGAGCGCATCGTTTCGACAACGTTTGCCAGTTGAGCTCAATGTGCATCGAAGACACAATCCCAGATTTTTGGCCCGAAACTGTTTTCTCGAGGCGGTCGATGGAAGTTTTCGCTAGGTGCTGCAGCAATATTCGGTTTCAAAACAATGGATAGAATGAAAGATTGATTGCTTCTGTAGATTAATCTTTGGGAGTCATTGAAAGGAGAGATTGCAATCTCGATTTCCTGAAAACAACGCTCACTGTTTGAAACACATCATCGGCGTCGAATAGTTTTTTTCTGAATTGTGTCAAGCTTTTTGATTTCTACATCACAAAATACTGCAATTCAAGATTCTATATATTTTTCACATACACAAAACCTCAAAACCGCTTTTAAATACACTCAAACCTCAAAACTACTGTGTTAATGGTTTCTTTCGATTATTTCTCGTACGATTTCGTTCTCCACAGTTATCGATCTATTGATTGATATCGATAATTAGTATATTGTACCTACATATACGTGGATGAAAGGACTGACTTATAAGATCTCCCGCGCATATTTCATTAGTTATTTAAAAAGAATGTTTATGAATTTGAAAATTTGGAACACTTGGTAACATTTAGTATACATAAAGTGGTTCAACAGTAACACAAAACCATTTTCCGTTGCTAAAATAATAGTATTTGAAGAAGTGGAATTAATCATCTTTTGACACATAACAGCACATTGGCTACTCATACCTGAAATCATTTATATGACTCAACAATCTATAGAAACGATGAATTTTTTATAACAATAACTGCCTACTATCTTTTATAAGTGCTATGCATCGTTGCCCTTGTGAATAACTACATATTTTAATTTTAACAAATTTGAGATTATTCTTAACACGTTGACTGCCAATTACGAGTTAACTCATAGACGATTTGTCACTGAACGCCATCTACGAATAACTAATGAACAATGAATGTTTATAAAAAGAACAAATAAACATTTATAAGTATTTTAAAATTGAATATTTATCAAGTATCAAATTTATGCGAAAAATTGTACGTGATAAAACTGGTAAATGGTTTGTTCGTTAATTTTTCTTTTGTCACTATTCTAAGAGTATAGGAATATTCCAGGTGTCGATGTTATAAACCAGCCTTTGAAAAATCTCAACATATTACAGAACAAAACGTCAAAGCGTCGCTAGAAAGTGCCCCGACTTCGTACGAATACGTAAACAGCGTTCCATTTAAACTGTTCCAACGCCGCCATTCAACAAATCGCAAATGCACGGAAGACTATGGAGTTCGCATTATTGTCTTTGCGAGCAGCAGAAGGCGTCGCATCGTAACAGAGCATCACGCGCACTTCTCTTGAATTTCATAAAACGGAAGGTAGAATTCTTGCAGAAAATCCAAAGGGAACGCGCGTAATATGAGCTAGTAACGGTGCTCCAATTTCTAATATTTCCGTCAACGAAATAAGCGCCGGTACACCGATGTCAAATTATGTTTGAGTTTGCCAGCGGATAATTTACTTACCGAGCAAACCCGCGAAAAAAAAAATGCTAAAAGCAACACGTGAAAACGATCGATTCAAAGAGAACAGCCATTTCGCCAGTAAAATTATTAATTGCGCCGCGTTTTAGCGTTAATGATTTTTTAATATCGCTTTCGCGAAGCCTCTGAAAGCTATAATTCTAATAATTTTTATTCCCCTTTTCAATTTTGACGTTAATCGCCCTATTTATAATTTTCAGACATATTATTTTAGAATTCTCGTGTTAGCTCCTCGGATATTGTAATATTGCACGAAGTGTGCCGAATAAGACTACCTCGAAGGACCACCCCTTTTTCAGGACACTAAATGAGACGTCGTCGTTTCAACGTTTATTTCAAAACTCAACAGAAAATGTACAATGTCCGCGCCTGAATCTATAACTACACCGAAGCGTGTCTATGTGTTTTCAAAGGAATCTGGTTGTTGTTAATACGAAACGAATCTAAGAGAATCTGTTTGTTGCTATCAAATCTAGACGAATCTGTACGGCGTCTCCGTCGTTTGCCATAACGTTGACTTTGTGCACCCCCTTCCACCAAGGGTTTTTGAACATTTCGAACATTAAAATTTCGTTTTCGACATTAAAACAATCATATGACTGAGTTACTCTTATTATATTATGTCAAAAGAAACACATAAAAAAGAAACGAACGAAGGATAAAGGGTAGAAGCATACACGAAAATAATACTGTGTAAGTGAAACAATGTTGTGACGAAAAATAATGTAACGGGTAAAATCCACCATTCAGTTTGCTGTTATTAAATTTAGACCTGAATATGGATGCGTGCTTCGATCATCTTCTATCAGAACGTTCGTATCAGGCGATAGAATAAAGATATTTTTATATAAACACGTGTACTTTTATAAAACTCGTCGTATAAAATTTTTGAATGACAGACGTTTGACTGAAGTACGAAATGTAAATCTTCGAAGTATCGATTCCAATTTTGACCAGTGATAAGACAAGAATCTTTCAACGCGAAGTATGCATCGCCTGGAGCACAATCGTGGCGAGAAACACAAAGTGAAAATAAGTAACGTGGATCAGAATAAACTGCAATGCAAAATGTGTACGTCGACCGATAAATAAAACACTCATAACAATTTATCGTCGAGCGTGTTATACGCCGTTTTATCGACGCTCGCGTTCACTGCTGTTTGACGATTTTCGCACACGGTTATAGGTGTTCCCAGGTGGCAGAAAATATCAACGTACAGTGAAAGAGGGGATGGAGAGCCTTGATGCTCCACATATAAAACAGCTCTTGAATAATGCGACGAGCTATTCTCTCAGAGAGGGCAATGGAATTCGAGTAGGATATATACTAATATCGAAATTCAAAGTTACAGTAGATTTCACTTCATTACTACAACAGCTTACACGTTAAGCAACGCTATCGATAGAAATTGATAGAGTTCATTGACAGAAACAAAAGAAGCCTAATACGCGTATGTTGGAAAATTAGCATTTTCAGAGATATTCTGTTTCTTAATTTAGAAGACAATGATAAAATACGTTAAAAAATTAATAACGAAAAAATTTCGATAAATACAATGTGTTATCCTTTTCAGAAGTATACCTGCACATAAATAAAAAATATATGCGAGTTTTTAAGCGTTGGGGAGTATGAAATCGAGAGACACAAAAAAAAATTACAATCATTTTTCGTCATAAGAAATTCGAAGTCAACAATAATATGAAAATCATAGTTTTCTTAAACTACCAAACGTTTTACATTAAAATTTCCTAGTTTCATACTCTTACTAAAGTATAATGTTAAAATATATGGTTTCTCGAACCTTGAAAATAATATAACTAATAATTGATTGAAACTAAGATTTTTCACTTGTGACTGTACAAAATAGAAATAAATACACAGCAATGAAAATTCATTAGAATATTGGAAAATTATTGAACATCCGTGACAAGACTTCTGAATATATTTATAAGTTTCAAGAGTTTCGAAGACTTACAGAAGCTCTCGACTTCGAAGAGTACTCTATTGCATTCGAAATTACGTACTCTTGAATGTTTTAAAAATTTTCTCCTCTACAGAAATCCTTGCATATTTTATCTTTTATGACCCTGTATCGAAACTTATTCGACATTAAATTTATGTCAATTATTTAAATTTTAAGCAGCGTGCAAAGTTAATTACATACAAGAAAGTATCTTATAAGTTGAAAATTTAATGCCTAGGTTTAAAAAAGGTATACATATATATTCGACTGAAAATATCTTTTTTTCATCAACAGACACAGATCGTTTAATAGCGAGTGATTAACGCACGCATTCAAATTATCAACAATTAGTAACATCGCGATCGTTAATGCGTCGAAATTAAAATCCACCATACTTCGAATTTTCATAGCATCGAAATTGTAAAATAATCAAACATACAGTGTGTATAATACGGATAACGAAGGCGTCATTTTAAAATTGCGAGCAACAGAAAATTTCGCGCCGTGTTCGCAAAAATTAAATTAGTGTCTGTGTTTGTCTACGTTTCATGAAATCGTTTCATTCAATGTCCGTAAAAACACGATGCATTCGTCCCGTGAATACGTTAATCACGATCATAGATAAATCAGATTGATTCGGAGCTCTTTCCGTGCATTTCACACGGCTTCGATGTGATTTCATTAATTACTGGACCGATTTTGAATTCAGAACGCAATGTCGCGTTAATGAGGTTAAATACTTCGAAAATACCGAGGCTCGATGTTCGTCAAGTTTTCACACTGTATACGCAGAGGAAAATTGAGCCAAAACAATCGAACGAAATCGAAGAAAAAATATAATTTTAAAATAACGATTGAACAGAAATTTTCTTTTTATTTCAAATATTAGAATATCTAAAAAATATTGTACATTTTAGTCACAACTGCTGCATATTATTTGTAAGCAACTCCTGCGTTGATTAATATTAAATATATGTTACATTTGTTTGCGATTTGTTTAAGTTGCGAAAAGATTGAAGCTTTGGTACTTTCGCGTTATTATTGAAATCAAAATTATAATTTAATAATTAAAACTATAACTCACTCAGTATATAGTTTAGACTGTTCTGCGTTTGAATATTAGGTTTTTCGAAAAATGGCTAACTTTTTGAGCCGGAGATGAAACTATCAGAAGACCACAGATCATCATGCTATATTTATTACTTTATGAATAAAAATTTTGGAATACACAATGTTTCTTGGGGTACCCTAATATAGAACATACTGTTTGGTTAATTAACTTCACTTCAAAATGTTACAGAAAGGACTATAGGAATGCTGATTAACGTCAGTTTTTAATAAAAAATTATATATTCGAAGACCTCTTTGTGATAAATTACTGAAACGAAATGAACGTCGAGGTACCTAGTAAGTAGTTTCGTAGCTATCGTAAGCGCTTACATAATTACGCAATCAGAGTAGGTTAACGTACAAAATTGTATACCTAATGTGAGATGGATGTAGACTAATTTCTACGGGGGAATAGCAGTACGAATAATTTATTGTACCCCGTTGCTAGTGGAAATCTTAACGTATTACGGTGACCAGTACCTATAATATTAAAATTGTTATCTGGCAAAAGCATCAAATATACATTTCTTTTAATTTGAAACTGGATTTCCAAACGTAACTATCACATTTTTTCTTTAATTCTTGCTAAACCAAGCGTGTAAAAGTGCAATAATATAAAAAAACTGTAGTGAAGATACAAATAAAATCATTTAAAAAATTAGAAACTAATGATTATTTTATTTATTTCATTCATTTTCTAAAATGGAATTATATATGTGTTATTACTATAATCTGTACAACAAAGTATTAACCTACTTATATCAAGAATTAGTTTAGATATTTTAACGTCAATCTCGCCGTTTCGAAGATACTTCACAAGAAAGAAAACTTAAGGGTTGAGTGAGTCCAATCCCTCAAATTGGAATTTCGCACGATCGAAAAATGTTTTTACGTTACACAAGAATTACTCTATTTGCGCTAACCTTTTCAATAATTCTCTGAACGATTCAAAAGTCTTACATTGTGGTTAATATTTGGAACTGTAATGCTTAACGCAACGTGAGAAAAATTTTCAAGACGCGAAACATTCAGAAAATGCGCAAAAGAACGATCGATTTTTTTCAGGCTGAAAAATCGAAAAAACCTCTTACCAGCCTCGTTGGATTCACCGTCGAATCGAGAAGAGATTGCAGATGGAACAATAGTGGGACACGGGTGCACGTGAAGTCTGGTGAAAAATTGCAACGCGGCGAATCCCGATTTACCGATGCCATTACTCACGAATCGACATCAAAGGGAAATCCGCGGCGCGCGAAAGGGGCATGGGGGCCAAGATTTCTGCGGATAGCCGCCGCGATACGACTGCGCCGCAAAATTACATAATGCTCTGGGGCGGTGGTTGTGTGGATCCATCGGCGCATATATCAGCCATTGTGCATAGCTGCCCTCACCTCAGTTATCTTAATTACATCTGTAATGCGCACCGCAGTGCCGCCAACGCAGCCAGGTTGTCGGTCTCGCGTGTTCGTGTGCTTATTTACCAACACGCGTTAATTTTGGCCGCTTGCTTGGGAACAAACGCGATTTAGACGTCGGATGCACTCGTGACCGTGAAAAGGATGCCCACCATCGTCGATCGAAATACTACGGACGAAGCTATATCGACTCAGAACTGTTGGGAACACGAGCAAACGTGCATGAATTCGATTCCCGTGCAGGAATAAGGAAAGATCAGTCCCAAAAGAACTTTTCCTCTTTGAATTTTTTGTATTTTCGTTAAAAAACAGCTTCTTCCAGTTTCTAGAATCAACCTGTATATGGCTAATGTACCATAGAGAGATGGCTAGGCTCCTACGAACTGTACAGCACAAGGGCAAGGAGAGTAGATATTCACGCTGCCTGATCGGAGTAGATCTAGTAGGATCTCTATATCCACGAAAGAGACATTTTTGTTCTATTCGTGGTCAATACTCTGAGCTTATGACTACGCCAAATGTTCTATCCTACTCCGTCTTGGTACATTTCGTTCACGTTCTTTGTCACGCGATGGAACTGATTGTGAGTAGTGATCGTCTCAAACAATAATGATGTGACGACACCTCCTGTACTCGCCACCAGAGGGACCTCTCTCTCGCAAGCACTCTACCGACCTCTTTGTTGCTATATATACGCTCCGCAACCGACTATCCAATATCTCAACATCTAAGGCAGAGCCTACTAGAAAGCCTTACTTTCTATCAAAACAACACACAAGTGTAATTAGCGTACCAAGCGCAAACACTAAGCTAGAAGCTGATAAATGTTAAACGTAAATATAAGTATACATTGCCTAGCTATATATGTAGATATAAGTAAACTGTTAGTACAACATAGTAAGATAAGTTAGCATAGAAAATTTGAAAGAAAGACTGAATATAACTAGCATACCTAACAAGTGTAATTTCCAAAAACAGGTTTTTAATACACTTTTCCTGTAAACAAAGATAATCCTTCAATAGAAAATATATATTTTTAGACATCACACTATGATAACTTTGAAAGAAAAATAAATTCTATGTCTATACTCTTCCAAAACAAAAGATAGAGCCACAAAAAGAGGCAAGAACTTTCAAACATCAGATATGCGAAAAGACTTAGGTTAAGTTTATTATTACCTTTATAAGGTTGACTTAGGTTAAGTCTATACATGTACCCCTATATAAATAAATGTAAATATATATTGTTAATAAATCGTTGTTGAAAAAAAAAGAAAGCCTTATTGATGAGCCCCACCAGCAGGCCCGAGACGAAATGAACTCTCCCTCTGCTTTCTTTTTACTAACTCCTACTATGTAGCTTATTATTCCTCCGTCTAGTAAGTGCGCCACAATGACAGTGCGTGTAAGGACAGAAGCCGCTATTACACTACGGCCAATCAGCATACCTAGCCAATCAAGTCCATCTCTCTATGGTACTGTCCACTGCTGGTAAGTTGGCAATCAAAAAGAATGCGGTCGAATTGCTCGGAGCAAACTAAATCGGCCCATTCGAACATAAGCATAGAATCGCGATACATGCATTTCCGCTATTGGTCACATGAATAGATAGGATCTGTAGCGTTGTGTGATAACAGTACATATACATCGAGTGTTTAGAGGACAATTGGTACAAATCCACTTTTTGTCGTAACAACCGAACAATGGACTCCAGCTCCGTTTCAGAATTGGACAAATTTTATTCACGATTAACGAATAAAAATTTTCGATTTATTCATAAACTAACTTTCCCTTGCGGTTTATTTATAAATTCATTTGTAAATTAAAATTTATTGATGGATTTTTTAAATCGACATTTTAAAGTGAATGTAAAATTTTTATTTGCTAATCGCGAATAAAATTGTCCAATTCTGGTTCATTTTGAGAATTTTATTATTTCAATATATCAATATTAATATTATTATTGTTATTTATTAAAAACCAAAACTTCATGATTCTAAAATAAATAGTTTGCATAAAAGAAATTATGAAACGTTAAAATGCTTAGCGTTGCGACAATAAATGAATGTTAGATTACAGAATTAAAATTAACCATAAAAAAAATAAGCAGAAGTGTTCAAACAATTAGTCTAAGTGAAATTAAATTCGTGTTGTATTTGTACTGTACTTATTATTTAAATATCGAAAACCGCTGTATTTTTTCGTTGTTAAGTATTTGTTTTGTAAAAACATTTTGAGATACATTAATTAAAGTATTATTCCTCGGATGTTACTACTTTCTCCCACATCTCTGGCAAAAGCTGAATTCCACGTCGAAAGAATGTCCAATCTTTTGACGCTATCCACTCATTCACCAATTTTTCAAGCTTCCTCGTAATTCCGTAAGTGTGTATCTTCCAAGGCGTGTTGCATCGACCGGAACAAGTGATAATCACTTGGGGCAAGGCCTGGAGAATACACTGGGCGAGGAAGGACCTTCCATTCCAGTTCCATTAGTTTTTGTTTTATCGCCAATGCGACGTGGAGCTGAGCGTTGTCGTGCTACAGAATCACCGTTCGGCGATTTGATGCTACTAACGGCCTTTTTTCCATTAAATTATCATTCAAATGCTCCAATTGCTGTTGTTAACGTTCAGCAGTGACCGTTTCCTTGGGTTTTAAGAGGTCATAAAGCACTACCTCTTCCATATTCCACTAGATACATAGCATGACTTTGTTGTGACCAAGGATATTCCGTTTTGGCATCGATGTTATCGAACTAAATCTGTCGTGGTTTTCATAATTACCGCGGGAGGTGTTATATTTTTTTTTTGTGAAGATGGCGTACGCAGACACGTTAGTGAGTTGGACGTTTCATGAGGTTAGGTTATATCGACGAGAGATGGTCGAGCAAAGAATGAGTGCACCGCAGACGTGCAGACTTTCAAGTAATTAAAAGAGGATATTTTATTTTGACGTGTGAGTAAAGATTATTTTTCTCGCCTGATATAATTAACAAAATCCATTTCTCATCGGCAGTTGCAATATGCCACAGGAAACTCTTTTTCTTTGTCGCACAAGTAAAGAAATGGTGATTCATTCGATATAGCGTTCTCGATCAGTTGGTATGGCAGCCATTTTCCCTCTTCGTGTATCTTCTCCATTGCATGCAAACGCCAAGATACTGTTGATTTGTCAACAATGAGCTGTTCAGTCAATTCTTTAAAAGATTAGGAAGAGTTTTTATCCAGTAAACTTTCCAATTCTGAATCTTTAAATTATTTCAACTGACTAATCATTGTTTGTTATAAGGGTTACAATCACCACTCTTGAATCATTGAAACCCATCTCCACATATAATTTCAGAAGGTGCAAACTCTGTATAAGCAGTCGGTGAGTACCAGTTGCACTTTTTTTCTAAATCGAAATAGTGTGAAAACACAAATAAAACAACTTGTCACGGTTCATTTTTAACTTGCTCGTACGATCCACGTATCTTAATTAAATATGGCGTTTTTTGACTGGTAGTTAACGGCACAGAGTCACCTTTCAACGTGATAGAAGTGACATATGTCCAAACTAGAATATAAAATAACTAGAGATATCTACAGCCAAACAGCAGGTTTCAATGAAAATTAATACGTTGTCTTATTTAGATGATGAATGTACAAGGTTATCCAAAATCCATTTATTCACATCGTAAACCCATCAAAGAAATAAAAAAAACACATGTTCGATCTGTTACCTTATATTCCGCTTTATTACCATACATTTTACCAAAACTTCTCTACAAATCAAGAAATAAAAGCATCATTCTCAACTGAAACAAATGGATCTTGATGCAGGAAATGGTAATAATAAAACGAGTAATAGTTTTGATAAATATATAGATTAGTTTACATTTGCTTTATTCAACTTGCTTCCTTTTAAAAAAGAATAATGATTTTTTTTTTATTCGCGTACCATTAAAAAAAAAGCATTGCATTTGGAGCTTTTATTGGCACTGTTATTTTTCTGCGATCAATTCAGGAAAACTTTATTTATTTCGATTCTACTGTTGACAGATTTACGCTGATTGTTCTCTGAACCTCGGATGTATAAATACCAACATTCTAGTTGCACTTTCCTCCTATGTTTGTTCAAACTTGATATATTAAGATTTCAAAGAGGGCTCTCACCTGAGTCCAAACGTTAATCGTAATTTATTATACGATTCATTTTCACCTAATAACTTTAATCCTCTCATGTTGGTTACTCGGTACTGTCCAAATTCTACTCATTCGTACCACTGCATTCCCCTTAAGGGCACTTTTCGGTGAAATAATGCACAAACTAGATACCATTTATGACTTTTTGTTGAGAAAAATACACAAGTAAACTAATAAAAGTTCCTGAACTCTGTTGTAGTATAAATATGAGCACCAAATTTTTGTATTTAATTTGTGCCATTGGTATGTATCTTTTTCTATATTGCTACAAAAATCAGAGTTCTGGACAGGATCCAAAATGAAAATACAGAAAGTTTTATTTTATACGGATGGTTATGAATTCTGAATTTCTTCTTATGGGAATTTTTATACGTAAAAAAATCACTCTTCAAAACCCATTTGTTTAAATATATGCCATTCATTTTTTAATTGCTTTTTCATATTTAAAATGAATAAGACAGATACTAATTATATAAAATGAAAGAATTTTGTCTATTCTTTTTATTTTGAATGATCCTGCCAAGTTTTGATACTACCATATAGTCATATTTGTAATAAAAATATTGATTATAAATAGTAGAAAATAACTAAACTGCTTTTGAAGAAAACGTTAGTTAAGGGCACTCTACTACGTTACAGATAGAATTAGTGGTTATTGCCTATGTTTAGTTCACCTAAGGAGTGGTTATGAAATTGACGGATGCTATAATTTAGCAAATGCACTTTCCCTAGCCTTCCCTACGCACATCTACCGCTCATTTATAATGCTGACGTAAAGACTGTAATTTACACGCCTTTCAAGATTCTCAGAAAAATGAAAAAATCGATGTAATGGTATCTCTTGAGAAAGCATTTACACAGTTCAGGTTTCCTTATCGTCTTTACTAACTTCAAAGCAAAAGGTACCGAGTAATAAGGGGGCGTATCGTGTGAAAATTATATTTTTAAATTTACAGAAAGAATGAATTAATTTTTAGTAAGTTACGAAACAATTACAAAATTAAGTATTCTCTACAATTTGAATTCAAAATTAACTTCAACAATCGATGAACTGTATATACGCGTTAGCATTTCAGGATTGCAACCGGTGTTGAAAATCATAATCGTGTACATGAAAAAATGCAAATATTAAACTGTACCATAACTCAATAGCTTGATAATTTTAAGTCGACGAAAAATTCTAAGACAGTTCTTTTTCCACGTTACTTCAAATGAATGATTTTCTGAAAATATGTAGTACGTTGTATCTGGCACCCATCACTGTGCTTCCCAATCCCTCGAACGCGACTCCACATTGTCAAACGTCACGATCGACGTACCCGTTGTTGTCTTCCCACGATCGAATCCGAGTTTCATATACAAGAGAACAACCCCGACAAACTTATTTTCCATGCCACGTTTCGAGGAACGTCAGTCGGCCGAATGCCAAGAAAAGTTAACAAACGATTTTCCGCTTCGACGCGTGTCGATCGACGACTCGTTTTTTCCAACGGCCGAAAACCGCCGCTGATAGTAACGTGTTTCACGTAACGTGAGATAAAAAAAAGGAGGGGGCGGTGGTGCGCCTCGCTCGTTACACGCTACACTTGCTCGTTTTTGTCGAACGTCGTCGCGACTCGTTGGAGGGAGAGTAACGTACAAAAAAATAAAAAAGGATTCCGATGACCAAAACAAGTCGGTGCCATAGTTGAATTGGATTCGCCCCTTTTTTGCACCCTTTCTCGTGCGGACGCGTGAAATAGGAACACGTTCGTGGAACCCAGTTTTGTTTACGCCCGAAATATCGCTCCTCGTTAACCTAGCCGACCCCCGTGTATTTTCCTTTTTCTGCTTTCACGCAGTCGTGGGATAAATACAGTTTATTAAATGAAAAATGAGCGGTCACGGAATAAAATTCCACTCGTTTCGAACACCAGGGCTTTCTTCAAACGTTGCTGCGGCAACGTAAGGAACTACAAAGCCGCGAATTCGCGACATACATGATACTGCGGTTGTTTACTCGATGTATGCGCGTCCACGCTGTTAGACACGCGGATGATAGTCACGCGGAAGTAGAACGTCAAATATACGAACTATTAATTATACGAATAATCGATTGTTGGGACACAAAACGACACATATACAGGGTGTTCGACCACCCCTGGGAAAAATTTTAATGGGGGATTCTAGAGGCCAAAATAACACGAAAATCAAGGATACCAATTTGTTGATGAAGGCTTCGTTAAACAGTTATTAACGTTTGAAGTTCCGACCGTACTGAATTTTTTTCTCGAAAATGCGCAAGATTTCAGGGGTATGTCTATTCACCAAAAATGATTGCAATTGACCCTCGCAACCGAAAATAATTTTTTCAGAATTATTTAAAAATTTTTTTTTTCGTCGAAAAATTTAGGCACCTACCCCCTGTCGATTTTTCTTAAAAATTAGTTTTTCATTTTTAGTAATTTTATTTGACGCCTTACAGAAAAGTTGTGTAATACTTTTTTGTAGGTACTCATGAGCTCTACTTCAGAAAAAAGTTTCATTGAAATATATTCACTATTGTAGGAATTATGGCTGTTTGAAAATTGGACCATTTTTATGGAGGTTTTCTCATTTTGCGGAATCAAGGACCAACTTTCCGAATATTTTTGCGATTTGTACATATTCTTCATCAAAATATGCGTAGTTTGCTTTTTTAAACATTGAAATCGTCCAATCCGTTCAGAAGTTATGACGTTTTAAAGATTCGCATGAAAATTTGGGCAGACATTTCTGGCCAGAAATTAAATTTTCGGTAAGGAATTTTTTTCTCGAAACTGAGTAGGATTTCGGGGGTATGTCTATTGACCAAAAATGCTTGCAATTGACCCCTGCAACTAAAAATAATTTTTCCAGGACGATTCGAAAGTCTTTTTTTCACCCATAACTTTCAGCACTTACTCGAATGTTTTTCTCGAAAATGGGTAGGATTTCGGAAATATGTGTATTCACCATAAATGATTGTAATTGACCCCCGCAATCGAAAATAATTTTTCCAGAACGATTTGAAATTTTTGAATTTAATTGTTAATAACTTTTTAACGAAGCCTCCATCAACAAATTGGTATTCTTGATTTTTGTCTTATTTTGGCCTCTAGAATCCTCTATTAAAATTTTTCCCAGGGGTGGCCAAACACTCTGTATCTATACTTGTTTAAACGGGCTATAGCGAGCAACAACACTATCGAGCGCTCGTGGGCAGACCCAAGAGCAAGGCTAATGTCATTTTTTCCACTTTGTGGCCACCAGAAATCGTACTATCGGTACAGTGTTCGTACGGTTGAAATAATTTTTCAAATGTATAATATTTAATTTTGTTTAAATTTGTTTGTACAGAGAATGGCCACGAAAAAGAATAGATTTGTTTTACGCACAACTCGTGAATGCAAAAATGTGTTGATTTTAATATATACAGAGTGGGAAAAATTTTAATGGAAGATTCTAGAGACCAAAATAAGACGAAAATCAAGAATAGCAATTTGTTCATTGAGGCTTCGTTAAAAAGTTATTAATGCTTAAAGTTAAAGTATCGTGTGCACACAGCTGTTCGCAGATTGCCGTTCTACGGGCCGAACTTTAAACGTTAATAACTTTTTAACGAAGCCTCAATGAACAAATTGCTATTCTTGATTTTCGTCTTATTTTGACCTCTAGAATCTCCCATTAAAACTTTTTCCAGAGGTGGGCGAATACCCTGTATAAGACTTGATAAGGAGTGTATAGTCTTATGACTGTGAAACTTGACATGAAAAGTCAGACTCGTCATTGTACGGCAAGTGGTAAAATTTTATCCCCACTACTAGGGGAATCCCCCTTAGAGTCAGGGACACATGATGCTTGGCCGTCGATTAGTATAACATGATCAGGTGTCGAATATCCGTGTAAGATAAAAGTAAAACTGTTTTATTTTTCGTGTTCTACTATAAAAATTTGTTAATATATTCGTAACATCTTTTTGATTAAAATGACATCAAACTCGACATAATTCGGATGAAATGTACGTATGTATGTAATAAACTCAAAATATTATATTTCACAATTTTTGGTAATAAATAACAAAGATAAGTTCTTAACTCCTTACCGCACAATGATGAGTCTAACTTGTTACAAGTTCTTGATGTAAATTTCACAATCATGAAGCTACTCATTCGTTATCAAGTTTTATACATATATTAAAATCAACACATTTTTATATTCACAAGATATCCATAAAACAAATCTATTCATTTTCGTGGCCATTCCTTGACCAGACTTTAAACAAAATTAAATGGTATACGTTCAAAAAATGATTTGAAATTAACTCGTACGTCAAGGAGTTAATTAAATTTCAAAATAATATTACATACGCTACGTATTTTACAATATTTTTGCGTGTACTACAACATTTTATTCAAGAATTTATTTACTTTATTATGTACATATATTTTCCACAATTTTCTCTCAAACTCCTATATTTTTCTCTTCTTCCATCCTTCACAGCCATAAAACTGACACGTACCGATGATCTATGATCTTGAGTTGCAACGTATGGCAACAGACTAAAGTATCATTTACGTAAAGTAAAATTCAAAAGTAAAGTTTTACGAAAAACAGCTGTAGTCATTTCGAACGTTACCGAGTGTCTTTATTCTTTTCTCCTGAAACGTTCAGGGGGAAAAGAACATGTGTTTGTTTCTCACAGGGCGGTTGAAATGTCAACAGGAAGAAGAAACGGTATTGTCGTAAAATTAATTCACACTGTGGAATTCGTTTTTGCATTAATTTTATTCTCGGTGGTATTTCGCTAGATGGTATTCATTCACAAAGTGTTCATTCTGAATTATTAGAATCTGGTGGTGTATCACTTTCGGATTTACTATCTATTATTCTAATTTTTTTAGTTTTTATACTTAATACTATGTTACTATCTCCATCACTGCTTTCATTTTCTCTATCGCTAATTCCTTCGAATACAATCGATCTCGTTTCTCAACAGTTCAAAATCAAATTTATCTTCCTTTGAGCTAATTTCATTTTCGTAATCCAATTTTTTAGAATTTTTAAATTTATGAAACTATAATACTTTTGCCACGATCGTCGAATCCTAACTAGCATTGTCAGAATCATAGTTTTAGAGGAATTTGAGATTAAATATCTTATCTGCATTTTAAAATGTAACGTTTCACACTTCTTAACAAAGAACATAAGGAGCTAAAGAATCCATCCACGAACCAATTTTGCGCTCTTATCAATTGGAGATTACAAAATCTAGCATAAACAAAGACAACGTAATACATGATTGCTGATTAGTTTAACAAAGGCTTAATTTATTTAAACTCAAACGGATTATACAAATGAATTTTGATCTCCAAAATTATCAACTATACTGAATGGTTATTTCTTTTTCTTCTCATTGAGATGGATTGGTTTTTTAGATTAAATTTTCTGTTACACTGAAAAGTCATGCTTGCAATGGAAAATTATAAACAAACCCTTATTTTGCAATTTTCACAGCGACAAAGTAAATCGCGATATTATAATGACCAATTAAAGACCGCATTGTGGTTAGTTTTAGGTAACCCATCTACGAGCTCGCCATTGTTTTCAAACTGCATCGCAGTTTTTAATAACTCATTATGTTATTAATTATAAATAACCATACTTTACAGAAAGAGAATTTTTATAAGCACATGATGAATCGAAATTTGCAAACTAAAAATCTTTTTATACTTTAAAAATTACCAAAACAATTTTTCTATCTAACAGCAAAATTTAATTTAAAAGATCAAGTCTTTTCAATCAAAACAAACAAAATAGCAGCACAGTATGCCTGATAAATTCGAAAATAAAAATTTATTTGTACAGCCCGTTTTAGCATAAATAAGCAAGAATCGTAATTGAAGGTCTTGCATTTCTTACACAAATTCGAAATTAGAAAAATGATGAATTTAAAGTGCCTCCGAAAGTATGTAAATTATTATAGTTCGTGACTGTTGTTACTAAAAACAACAAATGCTTTTTCATTTTTAATTTAAGCAAAATCCCCGACATCGATATGAGAAACAATTAATTTGAGGTTCGATACAGTGTAATTACGAATAACTGGAAGAAACGTTTAAATGAAAGGATACAATCTGTCGCGTCGAATTTTATGAAGAAGTCTATTTCGCGATTACTATCGCTTTTCAATAATAAAATATGGATAAAAATTATATTATCTGATTAAACATATAGCTACAACATGTACAGTTTTCAATTTCATTCTTTACATTACACCCAAAGCATAGTAAATACAGTCAAAACTTTTGGCAGTGAACAAGAGGAAAATAGCAATACGTATAAGTTAGTTCAATTTCAAGTGAGATTTCATCGAAACAGGTCCCAGTTCATTACTATTGCTATATCATAAAACGGAGAACATAGAGAGCTCGATCATGGATGTATTATCGATATAATTTCTTGCAACAGTGGCTGACACAATGCCGGAAATAGAGTGCATTGCATTCGCTTCCGTAGATGTACGAAACGCACTGTTTAGAACGAATACCTGTAGGCTGTCCGTTAGTATGGTAACCATTGTTTTCAGAACACAACACTGCAGCGTTATAATTGCAGACCAGCAAAATTGCTATGCGATACGGTTCCAAAGACACGAATTTGCTAAATGAAATACGGAGTTCTATTTTCTCTCGCGGTGTAAATCGAACGAAGGGTCAACGTTTTAAATTAATTCCCTTTAATTCGATAGAAACAAATTTTCCGCGATAGACGTAGATAACCTAATCACTTCACGCGCGAATCTTCCGCGCCGAATGAACGAATTACGCGGAAAAACACGAACCAATCAAGCTCCAATTAAGATCGTTCCGATAGTCAATTTCCGTTACGGTGTAATTTGACAGCAAAAAGAAATGAAAAATAACCGTGTATATTGGAAATTGTTGCTAATTGACATTTCACATTTCTGAATCAACGTAATAAACGAAAAGATATAAAGAAAAAGTAGTATTTTTCGTTTCTTATTTTTAATATCGGTCAAAGAATTATCGAGCAAACTCGCATGGCGGTTCACGATGAAGTTTCTCTGTGCCATTTTTTTTATTTTTTTTTTTTTTTAATTTCAACGAGGCGGTATTTATTAAATTTTATTGGGTCGCGTTCGTTTGTATTTGGATGTACCGATTTGATTTTTGAAAATGCAATACCGATAACAGCAGGTACTCGAACAGAAAGCAAAGGCGTGAATTATTTAGCGGTGTATTGCATTCCAATAGCACGGGACAAACGGAAATTACCCATTCGTTTTTGGGCGAATAATTCGACTGCCGATATCGGCTCAATTAACCGAACCGGTCATTATGGTCGGAAATTAACGATAAAGAGACACTGAAAACACTCGTTGAAGCTATCGAATGAAAATTGTAACACGTACGCACGGAAAACTGCTGCGTTTACCCGACAGAATTACACAAAGACGCGTTTGATTTCAGCCTCTTTGTTGATTTTTCGTCTTATCCGTGATGCACTCTACTCGCTAATGGCCCGTTGAACTAGATTTTACCCCGAAATCCAACGAAATGATTCAGTTTGCACGAAGTTTCCAGTCCGTGAAATCGCCCGATTTTGTTTCCAAGCGTAAAGTAGTGCGCGCGTTAATTACGTCGATGGATTGAATTCTACGCAACTCATTCGATAATGACGACAATGTCAATGTTGGTTGAAATTTTCAACGTTGAGACCGCTTTGTACGCGCAATTGTCGGACGATCGTTCAACGTGCTCGCTAAACGAAATTGCTTCGGTGCGCTATTTTTTCGCTTTCCCGGTGAAATTGTGGAAGAATCAGAAGTACGTCCACGGAGGCAAATGATATGCAAATAGAGAGGGCAAGAAAAAAGACTGTATCGTAACTCTGAATATTTTACATTTTCGTTATCCCGTACTCACTTTACACGTTGTCAGAAATGGATCTGCTCCGCGCAGGAAAACTTACCTGCAAAAAAGAGAAAAGGTATTTTAATTTCTTCGCTGTTTTAAAATATTCTTATTTAACACATGCAAAACTATTCTGCGGTGAATAGTCGTATAAGTTAGTATAATTTCTCTTAAAAGTGGTAATATTCAGTTGCAGAGGTTGTATTAATTATAGTTACTATTACAGGAAATGTAACTAAAACAACCAATTACTATTTCGATATATTGCTTTCTATTAACATGAACCGTAAAGTATGTAATTTTTTATTCTTGATAGTCTTGATGAATAAAAGAATTTTTTTTTTGTTTCTTTGTTAAATAAAATTCGATTTTATGTGTACAAGTGAGCATTACCCTATTTCTTTTATAAATACGATCTAAAAGGAGAAAAAAAGAGTAATTTCAAATTAAGAATGAGACAACATGAATAAAAGAAATATGGACAGTGTCGCGTAATTTTTGCTTCTTCGCAAATTTTACAAATGCTGTCCATAAACTGTTTTTTCTAGGGTTGATGCACTTCTTTATGCAGG
Source organism: Colletes latitarsis (assembly GCF_051014445.1). Classification (NCBI taxonomy): domain Eukaryota; kingdom Metazoa; phylum Arthropoda; class Insecta; order Hymenoptera; family Colletidae; genus Colletes; species Colletes latitarsis. Next base: position 5,584,713 of record NC_135139.1, on the reverse strand, counting down.
GACAGTTTTGCTGAAATGTAAATATGTACGCACGTACAATGAAGAATATAAGAATATAAACGAATTTTCGTCTATCTTCTATAAAACAATATACACGCACAGACAAAAATCATATATTAAATTGATTCATCTATAAGTATGCCAGAAAAATTTGATATTTACGTATTTATTTGTTTTTCAATATTTTTACTATTTTAAATAAGAATCAGAAACGCAGCGATTTCGAAACGATATTTAATCCTCGGATGGCGAATTTTCTTCCACTTGGTCCGAATCTAAATTTTATGATTTTGCATTCCATTACAAGGATTCTGATTGGAGTTTTACAAGCCTGCTTAGTATTAGTTTGTTAAGAATAATTGAAAATCATACCGATAAGGTAATACGCGATCTACGTTAATATCTACACAAGTAAACAGACGCGTGACATCTATTGTCCTGAAACAAAAGTGCCTACTATGAAAAGTGTAAGCCGTTGTCGAAGTGATAAAGTAATTTGTAATAATCTGTTAATCATTTAAAATAAAACCCTCATATAAAATCAACAGGTTATTAAAATTAAAATAAAAGTGACTTTGTTGAGTTAATACCACGTGGTCGTGAAAACAAGTAATAATGGCCGCCTATAACGGTAATCACGTCGAAATAGAGCAAATCGAGCAAATAGAGCAATTTTAGTTATTTAATAAAAACCAAAACTTCACAACTCTGAAAATAAATAGTTTTGATGGGTCCAAATGGACCCGGAGAGTTCACCGAGCGAGGGTTAAACAAACTTTCCCATCGCTGAAACTTCAAACATTACATATACTTACTTTTAGTTGCAAGTGAAGCGCTTTCACGTCAAAACCAAAGTTGTAATATTATAAATCATTCCCTAACAATGAAATCAAGGTCATTACCGGTATTGCTATTGTCAGATCGTGCAGCAGAAACGATCAATGGTTCTAGAATTGTTCAAGGCATGTGGCAGGATAATTACCGAAAAGCAGACCAACGTATTCGTTGCGCGCGTCGAAGGACCCCCTTTCGTGTCCTGCGAGGGACAACCTATATTTAAAATATGATTAATTATATGTAGCACGAGCCGACAATACGACGGATGCATATATCGTTGTGTCCCAAGTGGTCCGTGGGTCTTTTGTAATTATTCCATTTTCATCGCGGCGGAACGCCATTAAAATGAAACAAACGATAAAATCTATCTATCCGTAATAAACACGGTACACGGTCATCGTGCGGCTATTTCCCCTTCGATTATGCCCGCAGTGACCCGTATTCAGGATTCTGATTACATCTTCAAATTACTTTTTACTACTATCACGCGATCCATCAAATTTTTAATTATCGCTTTATATAACTTGTTTCTATGACAGCGCAAGGAGAGAAATATACGCAGCGAGCAAGATAAAAAAAAAGCTAAAACGACAAAAGTGAAACAAAAATGAAATTGTGGTTACCGAACGAACGAACCGACGAACGAACGGGTCGACGAACAGAGATTAAAAAAGACCAAACACGACGTTATAAATGTTAATCTCAATACCTCAATTTCCTTCGTTGATGGAACGAAACGGTAATCGCCAAAAATCACGGGACTCGAAAACGTTGTTTCACCGCAATTATCGTGGATCGAATCTTGCTTTGCGTAAATACCATTTTCATTGGCTTGTTCGTATACAAAAAAGTGTGTATTCTACGCGAGCGTTATTATTACAAATTTTCTACGTAATTATTTTATAATCGGATATGCATAACGGAACAACTTTGATGGAAACTTTCAATGGAATAAACGATGTCGAACGTGCCTCGCGAAGCTTCAATTTGCCCTCGAAATAGCAAATGGAAATTCTTCGTGATTCCGTTGATACTAATTACCACGTTATGAATTCCGTTTAAATTTACTTTGCGATTAAATATTCATACACCTTCTGCAAACGGAATGCTGAAGAAAATCGTTGATACTGTTGCTCTTTGAGTTCAGGCGTGTTTTAGAACTCAATTAGATATAAAATTATAGGAAAAGACAGAAATCTCGAACGCAAACTATTCTTAACACTCGTGTAAATTACAAGCCATGATGCCAATTCCTACAATTACTTATAATGAATTAATAACTGCAAGAATCATCAAACTTCATTTCATAATTGTGTGCCGACACCTCCCGTACTCGCCAGATTTCAAAAATGAAATAAACGTATAATAAGGTAATATGATATTTAAAATACTATTTCAAATGTGTTTAGGTCTGCTCCATATACCTCTAAATTCGTACTACACCAGAAAAAATAGTGGACATCATGGATATCAACAACTGTATATTCAGGGCTAATAAACCATAAGTGCATATTGTTTTTGTAAGATAACGCGAGGTTAGAGATAACAAAAACCTTTCGAAACCTTTAATTCATCCTTTGTATTCTTTAAATAAAATTAAATAACTGAAAAAATGTACAAATCAAGTCGTAACAGTTTTTCTGTAAAATCAATGTCGTAATATTGTTTTTTCATCTAAAGCAACAAATTTTTATAAAAATGGAATATACAATTTTAGGAAAATGTATATTAGTTATGGAATTTAATGATAGCTACTTGAACGATTTAGCGATTTAAATGATATTAAAACATACCACTGTTTTTAGATTCTGAAAAATAAATAATTCCGATTTTAAAGATGAACGGCCGGACGAAATAAAACGCACGGTACGTGGGCAATTCGTTATAACAATATTGTTGATGCAATTCTCGATATATTTCCAACTGTGCCTTGCGCAGCCGCGCATATCTCACGCGGTATGCATTCACTTCAATTGCAGCGTTCCCGCGATTTTACTTCCTTTATGCTGGTTTCATTGTCCGGCGACGACAACGCGCGAAGAACAGAGGAAGAGCCGATATACAAAGTTGATTATAAATACTATGCGGCTTTTATGTTTTGGGCGTAGTTTGCATTAAATATTGGGAAAATGTCCAGTTTTCCAAACGCGATAGAGACGATAAGTGCCTGGAAGTTATTCATATACAACTTACAAGGGAACTACCCCAAGTCTATCGCCGATATTTAACCCCTTAACGCTTACATTGTTTCAAAAATGATTACTTTTCTTCATTGGATTTGTTTTTGGACTACATATTTTATCTTATCTTACGTATCTTACATTTTTAACATAACGATGTGGAAACTGAAACGTAGGATATGAAAAAATTCAATTATTTTTATCGTTTAATTGGTCCGATTAAACAGAGATCATTTGTAAAAGCGTACCAATTTGCTAATTTGTCTCTTGGAGCTGGTTACAATACCGGACAAATGTATTTCGACAAATACTTTTTATTGTATAATTTCAGTTTAGAGAACAATACATATTATATTAATTAATTCATAGAGATGATATATATATTAAACAAAATTCAATGTAATAAAATATTCGAATGATACTAATGCATAAGTATAATTAAAAAACAAATTTCTCAGTAATTTTACACGGTAACAGGAATGATTAATATTTTGTAGCATACCATCGCTTGCATTCTTTCTGGCATGGATCCAAAAGCTTTTTAATTCTTTCAGGACTAATACTCTGCTATTTCTGTTGTAATATTTCAAATAATTTCTATTTATTTTTTAATTTCTTAGCTTTAAAGTTCTGTGTCCGACAGCCCCAAAGGCGCTCAATTAAATTTTAGGTCTACACTTTGAGATGGTCATTCCAATACAGGAATTTTCTTTTGCATTAATCAATTTTTCACAAAGCGGGAAGCGTGTTTTGGATCGTCATTTTGTTGAAACGTCCAATTATTATGCAGTTTTTCTAGCACATACGGTAGTATTTGCATCTTTAAGATATTTGCATATTCATACTTATTCATAATTCCATGTATCTAGTACAAGGGGCAAATACCGTGTTCAGAAAAATAACCCCACAACAGTATACTGTTTCCGCCTTGTTTTACAGTGGAAAATTAGTTCCTTTTTCACGATCGATCCATCGAATCCCACTTGATCGAAACAATCGAAACTTACTTTCATCGTTAAAAACTATCTTTGCTATACTCGATGCGGTCCAGTGTAAATGATTCCAAGCAAATCAGTCGGACCATCCTATTATTTTTTTATTTTAAATACTAATGATTTCTTAACTTCATGTCATTCATAAAGATTAAATGATATCAAACGATGACGAATGGTTTATTACATTCACATCCAACTTACAATCTTGTACATATAGATGGGGTTAGATGTTACTGGCTACGTAATAGTTTACGAGATATTTAATGTTAAAACTTCTGTTCATAATGTAAACAACATTTCCAAAGGTAACAACAGTATGGATGGTTTTGTCATCAGTACGCAGTTCGAATTCCATCGACTGATTATTTTGTTATTATTAAACTTCAAAATTTGTAATTTTATTTACATCATTCATATTAATTTGTATATTATTCATATGCATTATGAATAATACATACGCTACAGTGGTATTTACAAATACGATTAACTGTTTGAATACCCAACAACGTAATTTTATATTGCCCCAATAGAGACAACTGACAAAACAGTTTTCGTTAGGTAACGATTTGAATTCACGGTTGTCATAGCCGTTGTAAAGAGCAGACGCGAGACAGTAATGATTCTTAAAATAAACCCCATGTGTGGTTCGTGAGTGAACATTACTATCCGTCGCAATTGAGCTAAGAAAAATATTTAAAAAACGATATGAACTAAGCGACTAATTCGTCGACGATTTCTACAAAAGACAATGCTTTGTTTCTCATTTGCTCTCACTCGCTACCCTTTTTTCCAGTCAATTATGGTCGTCAGCAAAGCATAAAGGCAACTCCGAAACTCAACGATGTCCCTTTTTTTCATTTTAAACATCAGCAATTAGAATTGTGTATTTCATGGGCTGATCTGTTGGCATAAGACCCTGAAGGATCCACATGTGATATGATGAGAGCTTTTCCAATGAGGAGCTCTCTTAACCCGCACTTGAAGTCAGCTGGCCAAACTCTCCTTAATCTTCTAGCTTCCTGTTTCTGAAGGAGTGGTAGTACTAGAACATCGATGTGTATGCTTACCTTACGCAGATAGGTTTCAATTAACTATACTGAAACTATCTACACTTTATTTAAAATAGCACAAGTAAAAGTTAGAAAAATTCCAAGTCGAGAACTCAAACATTGCAATGTTCAAATACCATCAATCACAACAAAACGTCAATTAGAATGCAATTATTACAGAGAATTAAATAATATCGAAAGTAGAATCAATAATCGGAAAATGCATGTTCGAGACAAAGAACACACTATGTACAATTATTTGCGAGTTTTCTATTCATATGAAAACAATGTCCCGACAATACATTCTACTTAAACAAAGGTTTCATTATCCTACCTAAAGCTTTCATGATAATGACCCTGGAATATTTTAGTAGAATACTCTATTCTCCACTCGTTTCTGCCATCGATTTAGTTGTAATTACTATAAAGTATGTTTTTACCCTGATTGTCTGTAAAGTGGAAAACTGTATAAGTCGTTCGATATTTACTTAACAATAATTTCGCATCGGTAAAGTGGTTTTATAAAATGCACGAAGAAGATTATATGTAAGTGTTGTCTTATAAGATTAAACAGAATCCATCATTCAGAGGGCAGCTATTTCGAACATAAAGAATTTCTCGATGGTCTAGATAATTGAATACGAATTCAAAGTTACAAAGAAAAGATCCGGTTTCGAATTCCGGTCAGATAATCAGACAGCCCGATACTTTATCTGCGAACCACAACAATTTCCCGATCGAGTATTCAACGAAAAGTGGCAGCAGTTAGCGATGGCTGCGAGCCGTGCCCCCTGGCACAGTCATCGCGATGCAATTACGTATTCCTGGGCGTGGATACGGTCATTATCGCGCCCCACTTCGTTCTAAAGGAAAAGTTTAATTTCGAAGCCGGTGAACGCCACGTGACAATGATATATTTAATGTGCGGGACATGAGGATATTAAGTTGATGCGTCCTGGAAATGGGGGGCCATTAATAGAAATTGAAATGCACTCGCGGAGGGAATTATTTCTGGGAGCTGTGTCTATATGCCAACAGTAATGAAACGTATAATTGATACCGACTTTTATACTGAGAATTGAACCTACAGCTACGCGTCCTTGCAACCGCGTAACAATATACGATTCGAGAGGGTTTGAAGAATAGACTTCGTAGAATTAGTACGTATTTGAGGAAAATCTGATATCTGCTGTTACTAGACTGCGGATGTTTATGTCAATAAAATATGTCAAAATATGTAAGTGACATATGTCAAATAATATGCCAAAATATACAGGAATATGCAAAATATACTCAAAATATATTCAAATAATTTTATCATTTAAACATAATAAGAATCAGTTATAATTTAAATTACAATATGTTACGACTATTTTTTTAATATTGTCAAGGGTTAGTTGATGATGTTTATCGCTTAAAGTTTATTTATAGGCTGAGAACGAACGCTCAACATCACAAGATGTGATTGGGGCATACTTGAATTTACTGAAGTTGCATGCTTTCATTGTTTCAGGTTCTTTAAAAATCTGACCTCATAAAATTTGTTTCCGTAGAACCTATCTGCCAAGAATATTTCAGAATAACTGATTAATACTATTCGTAGCATTATGAACTGTTACCATTGATGATTCACTACAAGTAAACACGACATATACAGGGTGTTCGGCCACCGTTGGGAAAAATTTTGTTGGGTGATTCTAGAGGCCAAAATACAACGAAAATCAAGAATATCAATTTCTTGACTGAGGCTTCATTAAAAAGTTATTAACAAATAAAATTAAAAAATTTCAAATCGTTCTGGAAAAATTATTTTCAGTTGCGGGGGTCAATTATAATCGTTTTTGGTGAATAGACATATCCCTGAATTCCTACCCACTTTCGAGAAAAAAAATTGGGTAGGTGCTGAAATTTTTCGGCGAAAAAAAAATTTCTCAAATCGTTCTAAAAAAAATATTTTTGGCTGCAGGGGTCAATTACAATCATTTTTGGTGAACAATTTTATACCCGAAATCCTACTCATTTCCTAGAAAAAAATTCGAAAAGGTGTGAAATTTTTCAACAAAAATAAAAAATTTCAAATCGTTCTGGAAAAATTATTTTCGGTTGCGGGGGTCATTACAATAATGTTTGGTGAATAGACCTACCCCCGAAATCTTACCCACTTTCTAGAAAAGAATTCAATATGGGCGGAACTTTAAACGTTAATAACTTTTTAACGAAGCCTCAATAAACAAATTGGTATTCTTGATTTTCATCTTATTTTGGCCTCTAAAATCTCCCATTAAAATTTTTCCCAGCGGTGGCCGAACACCTTGTATAAATAGCTACGTTGACATTTCTGCCATGGCTATCGTACACAAACGTTGAATTAGTAAACTGATATAAATATTCGGAAGTCCATATAAGCATTAATTTTGTGAAAGAAATGCAATAAATATATATGCCATAGGTTGTATATTTCGACATATGTTTTTGTAAAAAATATGCAAAACATATGCCACAAGCAAAATATCTAAAATAAAAAATATATTTTTAAGGTCCTCTAGTGATTCAACAAACTTCTATTTAGGTTTCACTCTTTTATCTATTTCCTAGGAATATATGCATTTGCATAAACATCCGCAGTCTAGTTATTAGGCACTCAACGAATTAATGGATAGCAAACAGAGGGTATCTAAATATTGTACTTTTAATTCCAAATATTCTACTTAAACTATTATATCGGTTCAGTTCAACACTGTCTACAGAATCACTCTATCTAGTAATGTTAAAATATCTCGCTAGAGTTATTTTACAAAATATCTGCGTGTATTCCGTCAGTATCGTGATGTATATTTTGATAAGTTTGTAATTAAAAATTTTGTATTTACCGTACTTGTTTGCATAGCTGTGCAATAATAATAATGAATTAACTAATAAATAAATTCAGCGCTAATGTTCCATAAATATATCGTGAGACGAAAAATGACTAAACGGGGAAACGCTGGGATAAAGAACAATTGTAGAGATGCAACGCTGAACGTAAAAAGTATAGTTAAATATGTACAAAGCAAGACTGATAAAACGTTTGTCACTTTTAAACAGTATTCAGTAAATTTTATTCATGACTAACGCATACGAATCTTAGATTAGTTTTTACCCGCGACTTTGTACACCTCATTCTTGGTTCAAATAATTCGTCGATGAATTTACAAATGAAACGCAAACGAAAGATAGTTTAAGAATGAATCTAAAGTTTATATTAGGTAGTCACGAATAAAATTTGCCCAACTTTGGGGTTTCAAGTACTCGTCTCCAATCAGAAGCACTTTTAAATTTGACAAAAATTTAGTCTCAACGTTACTGAAACGACTGTCCTAAACACCAAGGTAAAGTACCCTCCCGAAAAATCAATTCAGCCAGTACACCACGCAACGAGAGCCCTAATTGCTGCCGCATTACCAAAATCGTTCGAGGTTTCGATCGTGGGGGGGGGGGGGGGGGGGGTGGGGGGGGGGGGGTAAGAAAGTTGCAAGAAAGACTTTCGTACGCCTGGAAGTGAGAACCTCTAATCCCCAGGGCACATCGGAAACTCTTCCTTGAAATTTCGAACGGTGCACGCGTCGAGTCTTCCCTTAATGCCGGAAGCTCGTGGCGGGCCGTTTCCTTTCGCGCTTGTGAACAATATGTAGGCGAAGTTGGCGCAAAGTTTCCCGTTGGACGATGGCGCGAGGTCGGGCGTTCCCGGTGCGGCGGTGGCTAAAGGAGGCGGCGGAGGTTAAAGGGTGAAGGAAGAGACGAGGGCGAGGGACCAAGTCGAAAGAGGGCGACTAGCGGGGCCGTATGCCGCGGGGTTCAGGTTCTTGCGGCAGAACTGAGCGGTTTAAGCAAGGCGTTAAATAGCTCGCAAGTTTCCCGTGGCAAAACAATGTGGCTCGAGTGTGAACCTGGCAGCCGCTTCGTGGAAAGTTGCCCTCAAACTGGCGCGGAGGCCCACCTACGCGACCCCTACGCCCGACACGCTTCTCTATCTTCGTAGCCAGCACGCCACAGTGCCACGTACGAGCCCGCGTGCCAGCGAAACCATAATCGTTCCAACATATAGGGTATATCCTAACGTGTATGACCCATTTCAGCGACAGGGACACGAAAACGTTGAAAAATGTTCGCGTAAACACGTGTCTCGTGTCACGAACTAACCACATGGATTTTGTGTCCAAACCGTTTCCTTGGTATTATCTACAATTCTACTCCCCTCCTCTTGCCTATCGCGAAACAGAATAAATTAACATAAGTGCAAACCGTGTTCTTTGAGGAAAATGTCAAATGACACACTGATATCTAGACTGCGGATGTTTATGCAAATGTATACATTCCTAGAAGATAGATAAAAGAGTGAAACCTAAATAGAAGTTTGTTTCATCACTAGCGGTTCTTAAAAATATATTTTTTATTTTGCTTATTTTGCTTTTATAAAAATATATGTCGAAACATACTACATATGTCATATACATATACAGGGTGTTCAACCACCCCTGGGAAAAATTTTAATGAGAGACTCTAGAGATCAAAGTAAGACGAAAATCAAGAATACGAATTTGTTGATCGAGGCTTTGCTAAAAAGTTATTAACGTTTAAAGTTCTGCCTGTAGAACGCCAATCTGCGTGCATGCGATAGTGGTTCTCACTCAGCATGAGAAACTCTACTTAGTGACGTATCGACAGCCTTACAGTTTTCTGAGTGAGAACCATTACCACGCGTACGCAGCTGTTCGCAGATTGCCGTTCTACAGGCGGAAATTTAAACGTTAATAACTTTTTAACGAAGCTTCAATCAACAAATTGGTATTCTTGATTTTCGTCTTATTTTGACCTCTAGAATTTCCCATTAAAATTTTTCCCAGGGGTGGCCGAACACCCTATATTTATTGCATTTCTTTTCATAAAATTAATGCTTATATGGGCTTCCGAATATTTACTTCAGTTTACTAATTCAACGTTTGTATACAATAATCATAACAGAAATGACAACATAGCTATTTATACATCTCGTGTTTACCTATGCTGAATCATCAATGGTAACAATTCATAGATGCTACGGATAGTATTAATCAGTTATTCTGAAGTATTCTTGGCAGATAGGTTCTACGGAAACGAATTTTATGAGGTCAGATTTTTAAAGAACCTAAAACAATCAAAGCATACTATTTTAACAAATTCAAATATGCCCCAATCACATATAAATTGACTTTAAGCGATAAACGTCATCAACTAATTCTTGACAATATTGAAAAAATACTCGTAACATATCTTAATTTAAATTATAATTGATTATTATTATGTTCGAGTAATAAAATTATTTGAATATATTTTGAGTATATTTTGCATATTCCTGTATATTTTGGTATATTATTTGATATGTCACTTAGATATTTTAACATATTTTATTGACATAAATTCCAATAGAAATTGAAAACACTACCAACAGTGCATCATCACTACACTTTCCTCAAAGGGCACGACTTATACTCGGAAACTTCAACCAGTATCAATTGCTTTAACTGTTCAGTTAAATACCCATTTCAAACCATTAGTTATATCACTGACGACTAATAACAAAAGTAAACTAAACAATGATTTAACCACCTGAAAGATAATTGTACTTGATAATTGTACAACGAAATTTAGCGAAATTTACGTTTTATTAAATTCATGTGTGAAAATATTTTTTTATAGTAATATGTTGAACCAGAAATTGATGAATGTCCACTGATGTAGATTTTTAACTTACTAAAAGTCATTCTTACGAAGTAACCCATAAAGAATGTAGGTAAAAATGCTACGTTGTATATCTTTGTTATATAAAATATACATCTATTTAAGTTGTGAAAGACCTAATGGGAATATGATTTAACCGTTTGTGTGCTAAACAGCACGATCGTGTTTCTCGTGTTTTATTTTCAAAACTGTCGAATCAATAGTATTAACGATATTAGTTCAAATTTAATTTATACAAAATATAACTAAGTTTTACGTGTTATGATTCGACAAGCATGACTGTAAACAGTTATGTAATGGAAACTTTGTTACAGTAGAATCCAAGCACACTGTTAGCCGAGTCTCTTGAGGCAATACGATGCACTTTACCGAGGCACTTTCCGATGTGGAACAGCAGCAGCATGATCCCGTTGCACGGCGCTCAAACAGTTAAATAATTTGGCTCAAATCAAGAGCCGTAATAATGTAACTAAAGGGCCGCAAGAGGCTTAGGAATCGCAATTTACCGACCTTTGATCTAAATGAGAAATGTTGAATTTATTTTTGTCCGCAAAAATAACATAATTCCACGACTCTTTCCCTTCACAAATAAAATCTCTTGCAATATTCAAAGTTTCAAACCAAATACAGAATCACGATTCAAGTATTTAGTACAAAGTGCTAAAATAATTAAGGTATACGGCAATAAATTCAAACATATCCTAGGGCTCGAACATTTTAGTTACTCACTGTATTTAATATACTTAAAAATTATAACGTAAAGGTAACAAAAACTGAATAAGTAATCCAAGTTATAGCCATGCACAGCAAGTATGTTTAATTCTTGTTAACTATTTTGTTTCATAAGATAATCTATGTGTGTAGTTCATTCTTTTAATACTTAATATTTCTGTATTTGTCATATGTTGGATGCAATAATGTGTAAGCATTCAAAACAAGGAAATAGCAGACTAGCATATAACGTATGGACTGGGCGAATGTAATTCAGCCAAAGCAAGAAATTTGGGTTAGATACATATAGATCGTTTCCCCAATTGGCATTTATAAGAAAACATCTCAACAATTATGCAAATGCGTTTCAGATATAGGTTTGTGGCGTTGCGTCGCTGCGGTGTGGAAACTCGTGAGGATCGTAGGAGGGCAGAAAAGGAAAGGAGGATGCGCGTTTCTAGCAGGTCCTGCCTTAGACGACTGGGATATTAGGAAGTCGATCAAGGAATGTATACAGGGTGTTCGGCCACCCCTGGGAAAAATTTTAATGGGGGATTCTAGAGGCCAAAATAAGACGAAAATCAAGAATATCAATTTGTTGATGAGGGCTCCGTTAACAAGTCATTAACAATTAAATTCAAAAATTTCTAATCGTTCTGGAAAAATTATTTTTGGTTGCGGGGGTCACTTATAAGCATTTTTGGCGAATAAACATATCCCTGAAATCCTACCCACTTTCGAGAAAAAAAATCAGGTAGGTGTTGAAATTTTTTAGCAGAAAAAAAAATTTTTCAAATCGTTTAAAAAAAATTATTTTCGGTTGCAAGAGTCGATCGCAATCATTTTTGATCATTACACATACCCCCGAAATCCTACGCATTTTCGAGAAAAAAATTCCTTACCGAAAATCTAATTTCAGGCCAGAAATCGTCCCTCGAAATTTCATGCGAATCTTTAAAACGTCATAACTTCTGAACGGATTGGACGATTTTAATGTTTGAAAAAGCAAACTACGCGTATTTTGATGGAGAATATGTACAAATCGCAAAAATATTCGAAAAGTTAGTCCTTGACCCCGCAAAATGAGAAAAACCCCATAAAAATGGTTCAATATTCAAACAGCCGTAACTCCTACAATAGTGAATCTATTTCAATGAAACTTTTTTCTGAAGTAGAGCTCATGAGTACCTACAAAAAAGTATTACACAACTTTTCTGTCGGGCGTCAAATAAAATTACTAAATATCAAAAACGAATTTTTAAGAAAAATCGAAGGGGGTAGGTGCTGAAATTATCCGGCAAAAAAAAAAATTTCAAATCGTTCTAGAGAAATTATTTTTACCTAGAGGGGTCAATTACAAACATTTTTGCTCAATACCTCCGAAATCCCATCCACTTTGTAGAAAAAAATTCGAAAACGTGTGAAATTTTTTAATAAAATTAAAAAATTTCAAATCGTTCTGGAAAAATTATTTTCGGTTGCGGGGGTCAATTACAATAATTTTTTATGAATAGACCTACCCCCGAAATCCTATCCACTTTCTAGAAAAAAATTCAGTACGGGTGGAACTTCAAACGTTAATAACTTTTTAATGAAGCCTCAGTCAAGAAATTGATATTGTTGATTTTGGACTTATTTTGGCCTCTAGAATCTTCCATTAAAATTTTTCCCAAGGGTGGCCGAACACCCTGTATAACAACTGAGGGGTCGGTCGAGCGCTTGTGAGAGCACGATCCCTCTGGTGGTGAGCATGGAAGGCGACGCCACAGGTTTGATTAAAACAGGATACCATCCAAAATCAAAACTGTTAATCTGGAATAGAGGATCCTAAATCTCGTTAAAAAAAAATCATTGCAGCAGTGCCCGAAGAACATTAACAATATAAAAATGTCAGATACATGATAGGGTGGAAAATTTTGAGAGACCAACTATATTTTTTGTTTTATACTCAACCAGTTAAGAACAAAGGTCTGTCTATCAATTATAAAACATGTACCTAGCTTATGCTAATTTTGTGGATTGTACCTAGCAAACGTATCGCGTAACAGACCACTCAAAATTTTCTAAATAAATCTCTATATTTTCTTTATCAACTCTACGAGTTCAACTGCCTGGTGTTCGAGGCTCGCAAATCGAAATCGGCCATTCGCATGAACGTCCTTTGATTTCCTGACGTTCTTATCTTTCACTCTCGACAGCTGGTGTATCGGCACCTCTCGACTCAATATTTCGTTATCCACAACAAAGTTTTTAGAACCGCTGAAGAAGTAGCTCAAGAGTACGTACGCTTCAAACGTCTTGAAAAGGTCTAAAACTGGCAATCATTTCTGAAGATGGCAGATACGTTCTTTTAGGTTAAATGTCTTTATGTACCGCATGGTTTTATTAAGGAGAAATTTCATGATGTAACTGTAAGAAATCGGATATATGGTTTCCCAATTACTTACTTTGAGAACAATTTGTTGGTGTACGCGTAAGAATAAATAAAATAACGGTAATTGTGTACTACCTTAGCGTCCACATTAATTTCGCCAGTCCTAGAGTACGTTAGAGGGGAAAGACCATTAAATGCTCTAAGGCAAAAAAAAAATTATCTCTCGTTTTTAGTTTTCAAGATATAATTATTAAATACTCGAATTACAGATAGGAATTTTTGAATAAAATGCACAAAGTGGAATATAATGAATAATTACTATTTGTTTTGAACCTAGAGCATTTGTTGTTTTTGTCTTAATAACAGAATGGGATCAACCGAGACCATTAATTTTGCTTTGGAAACTTAAAAACCATATTCGTCTGAAGAAGAAAATGAGAAAAGTTCATGAGGTATCGGAGTGAAAAGTAATAACCTCAGTTGATTTGGTTCTGTTTTCTAATTCTTTAAATAATCTATAATTTATAGAGTTGTAGAGATTCGGGTTGTCAAACACCGGAGTTTGATACATTTCGAATAACCAAACTGCTTTGGGCTGTTCGGAACGATTCAGCTCGATATACCAAGAGGATCCGTTCAAACTTAACGGTGTTTCAGCGTAGTTTGATAGCCCGAATTGGGTATCCACTAACCCCTAATAATTATATTTTGAACCCCAAAAATGAGCAACAATAATGAAAGAAAATGAAAGGCTGGTCATTTGACCGGTCATGGTAAAAATAGGTAAACATGAAGTATCGGTAGGTTTAGTGTTAAATCTGTCTTTCAAGTAGTGGTGACAATCCTGACTTGCTGAAATATAATACACCAGACAGGATGTAAACTTGCACAGATCGCTCTACAAAACAAGGATAAACATACAATTCAATTATAGCAAATTTTTGGTTTTAAGATCAACGAATTTATCCTTGGTCTGTGTCTTCTTTGAGTTTGTGGCGACAGCTACCGCACTCGCCAGCAGAGGGCTGCGCTCTCTCACAAGTATTATTACTTGTCTACAAGTATCACTAGTGAGCGATTTTTTCTTAACAATTCTAATTAGAAAACCATGAAAGAGAAAGAAGTTTCACAGTTTCTTATAACTAATAGGATAGTGTATATTAATTTTGCATATTTACAATATTTTTCTAGAAATTAAGGTAACCTTCAATTTTTTGAATTTGAGGCTTGAGCAAATTTCTTACTTAAATAGAAGCAACGGACCAAGACCTACGTCAACAGATACAGCGATAAAATGGGGAAGATGTTCCTATGTGCCACGGAAAAGACGGTAAATATTTTCAAAAATGTGGCAGCCGGAAATAATTTGTATACAAAGTATATTCAAGAGCAATAACAAATTTAGAATGTACAAATTATGGAGATAATCCCTAAACAAATTTTTTTAGGCAAGTATTTTTAATATAAAATATTGAAAAATAGTGTATTTTAGCGTATCATAAAGTATATCTCAGTAAATTATTCAAAAATTGAAAGAATAAGAATTTTTACGTAAGTATTAGCATAGAAAGATCTGGGTTTAAGAAGATCCACCGATGGCCGTCCGGCGTATCATTTTTACTGATGGACATGCGACTGTTAAGGGGGGATTTACGTGTAACAGCGTTAAAAATAAAGTTTCATTTTTAATATTTTTCGTAAAGACTTGAAAGTTCTATTGTACTAGGCTTTTAGGAACATGGAAATATTATTAAACAATAGTTAAGTCTTTTGATTCTATCCGACGACATAACCATAGTTGCAATATATGAAAAATTTTCTTAAAGCTGGTTAGTTTCCACTGATACTGAACCTACTTTAAACAAGAAAATGTGGAAAATTTTAAAAACTATATTATTTTGAAGAATTACGAAAATCCCCCCTTAAGCATGTATTAATAGAAAGATACGTAAAATTCCGAAGGTATTCGTAAGTTATCCAATGATATAACCATAGTTGCAACACACGAAAAATTTTCTTAAAGCTGGATGGTGTTTACTGGTACGGAATCTACTTTAAAAGCCCACATTATTTTGAACAATTACGAGAATCCCCCCCTTAAGCATATATTAACATAAGAATACATAAAACTCCGAAGGTATCCGTGAGTTACGAGTGTACCAACTCTTTCAGGACGTCCGGCCGGGAGTCTATAATTTCAACGCCGGTTGAATTCAAACTACTCAAGAAACATTAGAGCGGAATATGCTTCGTACCTGTCAGCCCTTAGCTGACCCTTTCGTGCGTGGCGATAGCCATAGCAGATTCCAGCGATAACCGAGCGCGGTACGCACCGACGCGAAGTGCCGTCGCATACGTTACGTACGTCAAAGGAAACAGGACACTTGGCGCGTCATCGGCACGACCGCCGCGGCATTACCGGCTTCTCGACAAAATTATGATCCCGTTCGGTTTGCACTGGCGGGCAGCCGTGATTGCATAACAATGAGGAGGATTCCGGGAATTGCTTTTACGTGTCTGGAATTACTCAGAGGGCCACAATAGTTCGCGGAGCTGCATACCTACAGCCGCTCCGGCGGCGGGTGAAAGGGTGCGCAGAGAGTAACTGCACGAGGGATGGAACAAAACGAGGACGGTACGGAGTAAGGGGGGGGAGGGAGGGCGTGTGTGCGCGCCTACGTGGACGTAGAGGGCAGCACGGGTGGTGAGCATTATGCGTCATTGGGTAATCTGGCGAACGATTCAATTGAAGCGGCCGGCATGTCGAGCATGTGGACATAATGGAGCATCCGTCTCTGTACGATAAGCGCGTATCGAGCATTGCGCGTCAGGGCCCTCTCGAGGTTTCAGCATCGCCTGCGAGAGCGTACATATCGCGAGACCGATGATTTCTAGCCCCTTGCCCGGAGCATTTACTCCGATCATCGACCCACCGCCCGCCGGTTATCCTTTGAGCACGTTTATGAAGCCAAATAACTAGCGGGGTTACTTACATGAGTTACCGGAATTCTCGCTGCTCGCTAGAAATTCCGACTCCAATCTGATAGAGGTGACTCTAATCGAGTTCCCGGCGAGAAGTTTCCGTTTATACTTTCCTGATTACGACCGTGCCATGGTTTGGCGATTTTATCGCGCATTGATTCCACCGGTTGCCAGATGCATTTCGGGGACGATGCGTCGCGACGGGGCACACAATGAGCGAACGCCATTTTCACTACCCTCGACAAGTCACCGGACATTTTGCTCGGTCTACTTGGAAAATGCAAATTAAGGTACAGAAGCTACTTTATTATCTTGCCTTCTTGTTAATTATTTCAAATTACTACTTGTAAGAAGTGTATATGTGTTTGGACCGTGGGATCGTTATTGTTGGCGTCGATAGAAGTGTTTAGGCTAGGATCGTTGGCATCGATGAGCGAAGTGTTTAGGTTTAAACCGAAATGCGTTCGGGAGTCTGCTCTTCGAACGTGCATAGACCTCATCAGGACGATGACCTCATTTGTTTAGAATATTATGTAGATAGGAATCAAGAAGGTTCGACTTCGACTGTAAAAAGTCACTGTGTATTGAACGCTGGTCGAGAATAGTCACGGTTTTTTATGCTTATGTTTTTATATTTTTTATGTTAAATAGTTATAGTAACATTACATAATAAAGTTTATATCGTTAAGTTCAGTGTCCGAGTATTTGAATCCGACCATACGCCGGTGATTATCCTTGACATCCTCACATACTATAAATTTTATAACGCGGAATGAAATTAAAATAATGGAAAACAGCAAAAACAACCAACATATACAACATCACACAAGACTTCTTTATGGCAGTATACACCAGTCTCATTACCAATAAAGAAAAAAACTATAGTGTCCAGATTAAGAAGTGGTCATACAAATATAACACACGACTACATCCTTGACAAGAGCGACCCACCAAACTGGCAGCTCCTGTGGAAACACACCACTAACAACTAATCACATTCTGTACGAATGCAGAGAATTCGACCAGTAAAGACAGGTTCATGGCATCAGACCCTAACATCCAAGGACCATATAAGGGATTGAAATTCGTGAACGACTCAAATCTATAGCACAAAATTTAACGATACAAATGTGAGAAACAGCACCGTTAATCGTCGCTAATGACCCAGATGTCGATGCAACGTAAAAGAAAACCAGAAGAAGAAGAAATTAAAATAAATGTGTAATAAGTAAAATTGTTCGAAGAAGCAAATTTTTAAGATAAACGAGTTTAAAATCGAAGAAGAATTCGGGGACAATATTACAGAAAGATTGGGATAGTATTATTGAAAAAAATACTAAAAATCAATTGTTGATAAAATTCTACCATTAATTTGAAGGATCGTTTTCAAACGAGGCTGATACACTCGTGAAACGAAAATTTTAAATTGTTAACATTTTGGCAAAATTCATGGCATACGATATGAATTTCCTTTATAACGTAATAAATAAATGTCATTTCAAAATTTACATCGCTTCACAGTGTTAATTTGTTTTTATTTTACGTTCGTCAAGTGTCCGGTGATTTATAGACGACAGTGTACACCTTGGACTCCTTTTACACGGTGGAAGCGTACCGTATAACAGACAAATCGTGTAACAAAAGTTAAACAAATATTGATCAATAACCACGTATAAAACTTGTGTTACACACAAAAAATTGTTTAAAACATAGAAATGCATTCATTAAGTGTAGTAGACATACATACATACATACATCTAGTATACAATAAATTTGTTTCTTTGCTACTGGAAAAATTCACTTTCAATTTTGCATCAATTGTGATGACACCTGTTTTATTGTCTGTTTTAATCATTTTTGTAAAGAACCATACAAATTTGGAAATTTTATTAGTATGTATTTTTGCAGCCGTGTAAAAATAGGTAAAACGTGTTAAATGATCGTATAACTGTGAAAAAATCGTGTAATAAAATACCGTGTATAAGGAGTCCCAGGTGTACCATGGGATTCAAATAAAATAAGTGCAAGCTGCTATTCCAGAAACCACTGAAGAAAACGACGTCATTTTATTTTAAATTAAAAAGTTTTAATTTTCTCATTAAATTAGAATTACAATTTTTTCTTCGTAAAATTTTGTACGAGAATTCTATCTGGAAATAATGTGGAAGTTGAAATTGAATAAATATTATTCATAAAAGTATGTCTGATAAAATTTGAACCAATAAACGAATTGAAAACTAACATTTGTTTCCTCGTGAAAGTCACTGTAGACAATGCTTTTGCTCATCATGTCAGGCATTGTGTAATAGAATCGTTTACGAGACGGCAATTGAACGTATATACGATTTCTACGAATCAATTGCCTCTATAAACAGTATTACTGTATTACAGCTTATTATTATACTGTATTAGTGTCTGTTCATACAACATAATGAAGATTATGCATTATTGAGAAACTTTATTATAAGCAATTCTATGATTAAAGTGTGAAAATTTCTTCGTCGTTTACATCCGGCGAATCAATTTAAAAAATGTAAGAAGACAAAGAGAGTTAATCGGTTAAATGAACCGAAATGCCGATCGAATACCATTCCTCTTATTTGCCGGATGACTGATTTAACCTAATGAGCCATTTTCGAGTCTGATAATCCAAATTACTACTAACTGTAAGAACAATGCCCATATATGATTAAATGGGTTTCGTGATCGGTCACGGGTATAATTCAATGTAATGGCCAATAAACGCGCTTGCTTTGACTAATAGATTACTCTTGGTGTACCTACATCAGTTATAAGAAACTTTCTGCAAATTACAATAGGTATGTAACTTACAATTCTCATACAAAGTTATAGTATTAAAATACAATAGAATGTTAATTATTGGAAACAGAAAAGAGATTCATAGAAACAAAAACGGAAACTTTTTAATAGAAGAATATGCAAATTAATTTTTTTAAACGATACTTATTTATTATACGAACAAAGAATGTTTTTAATGAAAACTAATATAACAACACAAAAATTAATCGTATTTCAATGAATAAGTTTCGGAGCTAAACAAATTTACTATGTTAAGTGGATGATGACGTATGGAATAAGATCACATATTCGTAACAGTGGTCATGAAAGTGTAATTTCCATCTTTTTATTGAACGTTCTATCCGTTTCACTTTATTGCTCATTTTGTAACATACAACAACGATAACTAGACGATCGTTTTTCCGAATGACCATTAATATTATAATTTGTAGAATATTCTCGAGGAAAACCATATTTCCTGAACTGGTTATCCAGGTTTCTCAAAACGTAATTAATTGTCGTGTACGCGTATTTGAAATTGATTTTTGATTCAATAATGTCTGAACGCTTACGTCACATGGTGAACTAACCTTGTGCGACTAGTTGTAATTTTGGATAACAGTGAATAATTTTAATTGTACGAATTCATATGAATAGTATATTTTAAATAAAACAGTCAAACTACTGTTTGCTCGAAGGACAAAGTAAATCTGCAAGAGTAGAAAACCTCCATCAGCTAACCTTGCGTGGCTGCTTCGTTACACAATGGGGGGGGGGGGGGGGGGGGGCAAATAAAGGGGGGTAGAAAAAAACTTATACATGCTTAGCTTCGCAACATAAACCGTATTGACTACCAATTTTGATCGCTCTTTCTTATTGTTACATTTTTTTTAATTTTATCTCAAAATCCCCAAAAAACATTAAGTCAAAAATAAAATATTTTATTTTAATACCAACCGCTGTGTTATAAATTATTACTTTAGAAAAGTGTTGGGGACACTATTATAGATTATTATGCAATAGAAATTGCATTTCTGATGTTTCAAGCACGCAAAAATTTACCAATCACAAAACGATGCTCTTTTTGGATAATCAATTTAAACGACAAATAACTTGAAATTAAATTAATATTTTGTAACTATTCTTTTTATCTCATTATACAAAGAGACATACATACACTATGAACTTACGCACGCATCGTCATTTGTGCCAACCTTCGTTTTTCCGCTGCCAACTTGAGCATGTTTTGAATGATGTTTTTGCAATGAAAACTACATATCTCACGGAAACTTGAATGCATGGTTAATTATTGTACCGTAGAATAATTACGCAACCATTA
Organism: Colletes latitarsis; assembly: GCF_051014445.1. NCBI lineage: Eukaryota > Metazoa > Arthropoda > Insecta > Hymenoptera > Colletidae > Colletes > Colletes latitarsis. The sequence goes on along the minus strand of NC_135139.1, from coordinate 5,563,690 downwards.
TCGTAGCAACCGACAACGGAGGAAATAATTCCGGTGTTCACTGCATTGCCTGCCAGAAAAGCTCGCGGTCCAGTAATTTCGATTCCGGCTACAAACCAATGCAATCCGGCACATTCGTTCTAACATCGTGAACCGGTCGCGTAAAATTCCGGCTGCTTTGGTATTCGACGAGTTGTTTCTCCGCTTGGCACATCGGTCCGCTCGTAGATTTTGTCCGAACGCCACGTCGAATCTGGTTAGTCGTATTTTTGCCCGCTGTACGTAACGAATTTCAATTTTGGCTTGGAGGTACGTCACAATGTTACCCTGTCACTTCACACGTGTCGCAGTATATTTTATACGATCAATGAAATCAGAATTCACATTTAAAATGAAAATAAAATACAGACTCTGACTCGCAATTCTTACATCGTAAATATGAAAACTTTGATCTGTTAGCGAGTAGCAGAGAGGGGAACAATTCTGACCTAGTAACTATTGGAAATAGGTGGTGGAATAAAAATAAAATATACAGTTCAAATATTTCTTTTAAACTAAACATTTGCAAGAGCACGTCTGTTCAGTTCGAATGAAGCTTCCAGAATGAAAAAGGTCAGTGAGGAAAAATTCGTCACGTATAACAGGGTGTTCGGCCACCCCTGGGAAAAATTTTAATGAAAGATTCTAGAGGCCAAAATAAGATGAAAATCAAGAATACTAATTTGTTGATGGAGATTTCGTTAAAAAGTTATTAACGTTTAAAGTTTCGCCCCTACTGAATTTTTTTCTAGAAAGTGGATAGGATTTCGGGGGTAGGTCAATTCATAAAAAATTATTTTAATTGACCCCCGCAACCGAAAATAATTTTTCCAGAACGATTTGAAATTTTTGAACTTTGTCGAAAAATTTCACACCTCGAATTTTTTTCTAGGAAATGAGTAGAATTTCGGGGATATGACTCTTCACCAAAAATGATTGTAATTGACCCCTACAGACAAAAATATTTTTTTTAGAACGATTTGAAATTTTTATCTTCGTCGAAAAATTTAGGCACCTACCCCCTTTGATTTTTCTTAAAAATTCGTTTTTGATTTTTAGTAATTTTATTTGACGCCCTACAGAAAAGTTGTGTAATACTTTTTTGCAGGTACTCATGAGCTCTACTTCAGAAAAAAGTTTCATTGAAATAGATTCACTATTGTAGGAGTTACGGCTGTTTGAATATTGAACCATTTTTATGGGGTTTTTCTCATTTTGCGGGGTCAAGGACTAATTTTTCGAATATTTTTGCGATTTGTACACATTCTCCATCAAAATACGCGTAGTTTGCTTTTTTAAACATTAAAATCGTTCAATCCGTTCAGAAGTTATGATGTCTTAAAGATTCGCATAAAATTTCGGGAAACGATTTCTGGCCTGAAATTAGATTTTCGGTAAGGAATTTTTTTCTCGAAAATGCGTAGGAATTCGGGAGTACGTGTAATGACCAAAAATGATTGCGATCGACTCTTACAACCAAAAATAATTTGTTTAAAACGATTTGAAAAATTTTTTTTCTGACAAAAAATTTCAACACCTTTCCGATTTTTTTTCTCGAAAGTAGGTAGAATTTCAGGGATATGTCTATTCGCCAAAAATGTTTATAATTGACCCCTACAACCAAAAATAATTTTTCCAGAACGATTTGAAATTTTTGAATTTAATTGTTAATAACTTTTTAACGGAGCCTCCATCAATAAATTGGTATTCTTGATTTTCGTCTTATTTTGGCCTCTGGAATCCCCCATTAAAATTTTTCCCAGGGGTGACCGAACACCCTGTATACCCACAGACCCAATCGGTCCTATTCTTTGTTTAAATAAGCCAAGGAAAGGACACAACTGCATTCTCTTGACTTGTGTCTCGAAAAGCAAAACGCAACACACAGATCGATGGTTTTTGTAAATGAAAGAAAACTTTCTCTTTTTTAAAGAGACAAACCAACAGTAACAATCTCGAATAAAGAACGAAAGATAAACGCAGCGTTTGATTTGTTACTGGTTGAATAAAAATTATAATAGGATGATGTGATAACTTATTCGTGAAACTGTTTTATCAATTAACTCCATTCTGTATTTATTATTCTAATAGTTCCATAAAAGATTTTCCGTCTCATGATGTTACAAAAATCATCTCCAATACCGACTGATATGTCTAAAATTTCTTTCATGTTTTGGCCATGGGTTCTACAAATTTATGGTTTTTATTATACAAAGATAAGTGAACTGCTCTTCACTCTCGCTTTTCTTCTGCGGGGGAACCGCATGGTTTAGAAACCGATTTCAGACCGAACGGATCTCCAAGATATATCTTCGCCTCATAAATAAAGACTAAATATTCTACAGTGAAATATTGTTGTTTAATTCAATCATACAACTCGTAGTTCTACAATTCCAATAATTCTAATAAAATTTTGGCCACTTCTGGTGGATTCGTCTCTAGCGCTGAAGAAATCAAAATCGTCGTAGAACGATACCGCGTCTTCCTGTCGTTGAAAAAGTCTAGTCTTGAAACATAGAGATGCTGCGTTACTTACATCTTCGTGCAACACGCACGTCAACGAACACTAAGTCTGAATGTTGGCTCCCACAAAGTTCGTAAAGCCTGATTTATTGAGCAAATAGAGAATATAACACCTATTTACAAACACAATACTTTATTAACAAATATATAAAGATAAACGTGTTAACAGGAAATGTAACAATGATATATAAATTGTTCGTAAAGGTTCTTGAAATCTAATTCGTTAAACTTGCATTATCTTGTATACTATTTACATTCTGTTCTGTTCTACGTATACTCTGCATTTTGCTCTATTCGTACAGTTTTTACTCTGTTCGTACTCTTTCGTGTACTGTTTGTACTAGTACTCTGAATTCATCCGGTTCTGTCCTTGATTAAATACGAAATTCAATTGTGAGAGGTGTTTTAATTCGCAAATCAGAATTTGCCCATCCCTCGTAGGCCAGTCCTCCCTAAACTACAAATTCCACCCACTCAGGGTTCGTACGGGGGTAGTCAGCCGCGATGTCAAGGGGCAGGTAGCTGGGCCCAAATTACCCCTTGAAAACTAATTAAAAATACGCGCCACTCAATGGTTTTAGTGTATGTCAATTCCTATTGTTAAAGTTGGGCGTGGTCGCCAGATGACCAAATTCCGTGCAGTTAAGTAATTTAAGTAATATTTGAAAAATAAACGCGTCCTAAACAATCCTACAATAAACCATGTTTGGAATTCCAAACACTGAAAGCTAAACAAATCTGTCACGTTTAAACGATGAATTTTTAAAATCAATCGGCGAAGAAACGCATGTATGCGTTGGGGGGCTAAGATTTTAATCGTGGCGATTTAAAGCGTTTATTGATTTCTCAAAAGCGTCTCGATCAGCCGTGAATTGGGACTGGACGCGGGAGAATTGCATTTCCGGTCGCTGGCGGCGAGATACGAGTGGCCCGAGAGCAAACTTGCACGGGGTTCCGTCATTTTCTGGCGGTTAGTGCGTGTGCGCGTGCACGTGCACGGCCGACGGGTACGCGTGTTCAATTTCCGATAGTTACTACAGTTGCTCCAAAGGGTCGGCGAAGTTCAATTTCAACGGCGTAACTCCGCGCCGGCGAGCACCTTCGGGGTCGAGGGTCTCTTTGTCGGACGAATGGTGAATTTTCCAAGTCTTCGAAGCGGACGAGGGCGCAATACGGTGAGAAAAAAACGAACGGAAAGATTCGGTGACCAGTTACGTGACGAGTAAATCAGCAATGAAGAAAATCCTGCTTCTCGGTTACAATCTCCGCAAAGTCGATTTCTCTCCGTCCCTGGCACAAAAGATTCGGACCGGACAGTGTGCAGTGTTTACGAACGTGGACGGTAGCGCCCTTCCGAGGGGTGATAAATCCTAGGAAGGCGTTAACGTGACAACAAACTTTAGGGGGACGTTTCGGCACATTACGTGGGCGTTAACATTATATGACCAATCACTGAAACGCTTAAGTTTAATTTCATCAAACTAGTTACCTATTCGATTAATTGGACAATCGCGTTTGACGACATCCATAAGTTTTATACGGTGGTATTTATATTATTAATTCTTACGTGACATTGATTGCAGATATTTTTATTAAAACTCGTCCTGTTGTCGGTTAATTAAAATACATTCTTTCTTCCAATTAGAATATACACGGTATGAATATATATAGTATTTACGTTACTTTAATGAAATTTAACATAAATTACTAACGAATAATATTTGAGTTCTACAACTTTAAGTATATAGTTTGAAACCCATCAATTTGACGAATAGTGATTTTCTGACTTATTGCTAAAATGAGTTCTCTCTTATCTTTACTTCTTTATCTTCGTCTCTTTACTTGTATTTATTTCTTAGAGCAAAAATAAATAATTGTTATGGATCTTTTTGTTTAATCTTACTGCGACCGATAACTAGGCTGGTTTTGGTTCGATCACCAATAATTCCAGGGGACATCTTGGGTACTTGTCAATTAAAATATCTTTTTTTTAATAGAAAGATATTAGTTCTATTTATTTCCACTAATTCTAATAAATGCATTAAACATAATAGTTCCCATTTTAAGTGAGAATTCTGGTAATTTGATATATTGTTATAAATATTCATATTCTTTTTGTATTATATTATATTATATTTTTCCCAATATAAATCGTCACATTTTTAGTAAATATATTTAACGAATATATTACAAAATTAATCTTCAGCAGACGCACCATTATCGCATGAACTATGATTTTTAAAATTTGTTGTTTTTTGATATTTCTTATTTTTTCAATTAACTAGATACTAAAAGAAGGAACACAATAAAATCGATATTCAAATTTCAAAATGTTACCGTTTATTTTTGTAATTTTAAAAATTTTCTTTCCACAGTTCACATGCTATACCAATAATCATAATGATGCAAATACTGCTTTTTCATTTCAGACAAACAAAACGACTGGCATCCTGTCAGCCATCGAGATCCGCTCTTTAAAACACGTTCTATTTAAGATTATATACAACTCCTATAATTTTTATTATTTTAATTTTAAAAAATTATTAAATATATAAGTGAAAACCTTATACTAAAAAGTCTTATGGTTTCTTTGAAAAAAAGAACTGATCAAAGATCATTTCAGGCGAAGTTTAACATTCTTGATAATTTTCAATCTGTTTTATTATAAACCAATCAAAGCTAAAGAACATGATCTATATAATTCTTCATAAAAAGTTAAGTAGTTTAAAAAAATCCTAACAAAAAAGCTTGCTACTTTTTCTTGTTATTAACTATACAAATAAACTTTGATTAATTACAGACGACAAAGTTTCTGTATTTTTTTTTAATTGCCCAACATACATGTAATAGAATTTATGACAGAATTAAATTGTATAGTTGCATACTTGAAACAGTGATACATAGGTTTCTGACTATATCAAGTGTTTTCGATTACTACTCGGAAATTTTAGCCCACCAACTAGGCTTTGAAATTCTGTTCAATAAAATATACTAAAAATTTTATTGGAATACATTCTAATATAACTTTGGTACTCTTTAATATACTCATATACAACAGTTCTCCCAACGGACCTGTTACCCGCTATTCTCTACTCTGAAGTCTCTAACGCTTACTAGATAAATTAAACTTTCTTTAGTTCAAATAGAACTTTTCCATTTTATCTACAGATTGATTCTACTTTGTTCAATTTCTCCGTTAAGCAATGCTTGTATCCAACATAGGATCGAATTGTAACATCCTTTTGTTCCTAAAACAATTTCTTCTTTTTTTAAACCACTCCCATGATTGCGTATAACAGAGAAAGTAAAATAAGTTATTGTAATTTTTTATAAATAAAAAGCAGTAAAACGGAGCAGTTACAGCCGAATGAACTCTAAAATTAATATTACAACATCATTATAAAAATATATATGATTATATTTTTAAAATATCTCACGAGGATCTTGATCTACCATTGAAAACAGTATGTTCAGATAATTTATAATATTGCAATTAGTTTCTGGTTGAATACGTAAGAAGTATTTTTGTTTAACATTTTTCTGTCAAATAATACGAAGCAATTTGGAAGTCACGACGAGTGTTCTATATGTACAGAAGTGAGAAAAGAAGCATCATCTTTTCCTTTAATCATTTACTAAAGTTATTGCTTGGATGGCGGAAGACGTAATATTCCTTCCGGAAAAAAGGAAGAGCACTCGGTAAAATATGACGAATCGATAATATTGTCCGCGGCCCAAGACGGTGCAGGAAGGTCAAGAATCAGCGAGATTTCCATCAAGAGCTATTAGGGTGGCCAGTTATGCCGGTAGGTCGAGGGGTTCGACTTTGGTTGATGAGGTCAATAAAGTACACGCCGCTCGGTCTACGACAATGCGACTGGGGAGATAAAGTTGCTCTATCACCGTTGGTGTTCACCGTTTGAAGACCTTGGCAAACACCGCGAAGAAATTTTCAGGTATCTCGTACAGAGCAAGATCCGTAAAGACGAGCTGCTTTTGAAAACGAGACTCGCCATTCCACGGAGTTGCTTAGCGTGCAAACCTGCGCCTATGAGTGCCGTGGCCACGGTGATCTTGGAATTCGAGTAATTTAGGTGCCGCAAGACTCGCTCTACGCCCAGTCGACTGCCAATGGAAGAATAGCCCGTTCGAAGCAGACGGTGAATGCCACGCGATCTACGACACCCCCAAGTGCTTCCCAGAAATTCCTTGTAAAGTCGTCGCCACGAATTCTCCCCCGTGCAGTCCGGTTATCAAACACAGCGTCCCCGGGCGTCGAACAAAGACGCGTTTGCTGCGAATGCCCCCGGTGAACCTGACATCAAGCCTGCTCGAAAGCGCGACGACCGAACGCGGTCGTTATGGTTGTTAGCGCCAAGCGATTACTTTTGAGACAACTCAGCTTTTGTTTCAAATTTACGTCGTTCTTACTTGTCTGTGTTCCAACTTTCGAGATCAGTGATGAATTTGTTTGTTGCAAAAGAATGTACTGCAGCGGTGCTTAGATAATTGCAAGTCATTTTCGGAGGGGACTCTGCTTGACACATCAAAAAAACTCAATACGTCGAGTGGATTGCGTAATGTAACCTAATCTGAGCTCAACATCGGGGAGGCAATACATATTATACATACATTTTGGCCACCTCGGGGAAAAATTTTAATGGGAGATTTTGGAGGCCAAAATAAGACGAAAATCAAGAATGCTAATTTGTTAATTGAGGCTTCGTTAAAAAGTTATTCACGTTTAAAGTTCCGTTTGTAAAACGGCAATCTGCAAACAGCTGCGTGCGCACGATAATGGTTCTCAATCAGCACGAGAAACTCTACTTACCGATGTATCGACAGCTTTACAGTTTTCTGAGTGAGAACCACAGACGAGGTTATACGAGTAGACCTTGCATTCAATTATTTGTATTTGAACGTTTAAAATCCTCCAATCCGTTCAGAAGTTACGATATTTTAAACATACGCATGAAATTTCATGGTAACTTTTCTGGCGACATATTATATTTTCAGTAAAGAACTTTTTTCTCGAAAGTGAGTAGGATTTCGAGGATATGTGTATTGACCAAAAGTGATTGTAATTGACCGCTGCAACCGAAAATAATTTTTTCAGAGCAATTTGAAATTTTTTTAATTTTGTTGAAAAATTTATCCACTTACTCAAATTTTTTTCTCGAAAGAGCGTACTTCGGGGGTATGTGTATTGACAAAAAATTATTGTAATTGACCCTCGGAACTAAAAATAATTTTCTTGGAATGATTTGAAATTTCTTAATTTTGTCGAAACTTAACTTATTGATGTGTATCAACAGTCGTACAGTTTCGTGGGTGAGAACCACTATCGCGCGCGCGCAGCTGTTCGCAGGATGCCGTCTTACAGGCGGAACTTTAAACGTTAATAACTTTTTAACGAAGTCTCAATCAACAAATTGCTATTCTTAATTTTCGTCTTATTTTGACCTCTAGAATCTCACATTATATTTTTTCCCAGAGATGGCCGAACACTCTGTATAGTATATGATGCAAAGACGAAACTATTTTATTTTTATTCTTTCTTTTTAATGAAATTTTTACCAATGTGTTTGAGAGAGTTTTCCGATTAAAATAAGACCAAACACGATATAATTTGTTTTTAACTTACTTCTAATAGAATATGAGATCGTGTTAAATACGATTAAATATGCACTCATTAAATAAGTAAATATGTTCCAAGGTATATCGTATTTGGTCCTATTTTAATCAAAGAAACCTCACAAATATATTAGTAGAGGTCCCATTAACAAAAAATAAAAAATTAATAAGTTTCACATTATGCTATTTTTATTTAGCATTCATTTGCTGTCCATTTCTACGTTCGGCAAGATACAAAGCCAAAACCGCAACTCGGCTTGCGCCTTTCTCGGAACTGAAAATTAACCATGCTTCTATAACTAAGAGACTTAGGGGCAGTGTTTCTTGCAGTTAATCCAGATTTGTTGTAATGGAACCGTGCCGGTGCACAGTGGTCTGGAAAGTAGTAATTTGTGGTAAAAATTCAATTTTTTAACTTTCATATTTGAACAAATCTTTTTTTTCTATGTATTTATAACTTCTTTGAACTTCAAAAGCCAAAATATCAATACCTTCATATATCTCTATGATCAGAGACAGTATTCTAAAGACAGAAATATGAAATTAAGATTGAAATTAATTGTTTTAATTACTGGTTATAGAATATTAAAATGCAAGTTCGTGCTTGCTATAACTTTATACATGTAAGCACTTAAATTAATTATTAAATTCATTTTTTAACTCATGTAGGAAGAATATTAAGTTTTTAATAATTTAAACTTCGACAAGGCTTACAAAAAAATATTTGAAAATGTTTAATGTAGGACTCTTTTTATATGAAAGTTTAGACAATTAACAGGAGCACGTAAATTTCGCGAGTCACCCTTAAAAATCGACAATTAATAGAACAGAGAAGGGTAAAAAGTCAGCCAGAGAGGATTCCGTATAATTTTTGCATATTAATACAGGCTATGGACCAAGTCATAGCACGAAACGAGGGAGGATAAGTTTCAAGAATAAAGTGCTGTCATTTATCTCCGAATCGTTCGCCTCCGAATACGTCGACGGTAAAATTGAAAAACAACAAGGATATAAGAATATGATAGCGAGTCTGATACAGTTGAAAAATGAAAAACAGTGGAAGCGAATGATAAACAGCCGTAGAGTGAAAAATAGAGAAAGGAAGTGCGATACAGTTAACAAGCGAGTGAGATATGATTAAGTGATGGGGATGACATCGCTAACGAAGCAGAACCCGCAACAGTTAACCAAGCAACACTATACCTTACAATATTCTTATCGAAAATCTTCACAGCCCCTTTATTAGCAGTTACTAAAAATATCAATTGTAAGTTCATATTTAAACATGGTTTCACCTAGTTTTCAGATTAAAATAAATCCATATGATTCTTGTTGACAAAAATTTTCCAATACGACTACAAAAATTGCTACACACTCTTGAATCCAGAATATCTTCTAGCTCATAACGCAAATCAAAATACCACAAATTACTCGCTAAAATGTACCGAAATCTCTGAACTCTACAGAAGATACCTTCGATGACCGGAGACGAAAATATTTCAGAAGAGCATTTTTGTTGCAATAACTGTTACATCGCGTTAAGACCATTCCAAGGATTATATCGAAGGGGGAAAGAACTATCAGAATCGAGTTGCCCAAATAACATGTCCGGAAAAAAACAGTTTAACGTGAGAAACACCTCGTAGGAGACCCAACCTAGACCATTCAGACGATTTATGGACAGTTCAAACGTACCAGAGGTGGATCTTGCCGAATGCCACGCGATCTACGGAAACCTCGAGGGACCAGTTTACATTCCACGTAGAAACGTCCCCATTCTGTCAGGATCGGACCTGAAGGGTGAAGTCCGACGTTTCAAGCTACGCACGACCATACACCAACCGTTGTATCGAAGAGAATGTCGCTTGAGATTCTCCAATATTTCGCTTGTATGATACCAGTGAAGCTCCTATGAGAGCCTGGCTTTAAAGGATTCCAAATTCTTTGTTGTACGCTAATTCAAGACAACGTAATCATCAACAAAATACTTCAAAATATATAGAACAATGTATTAACCCCTTGCTATAGATGACGAGTCTGACTCGATACAAGTTCTTGATGACAAGTTTCACAATCATGAGGCTACTTACTCGTCATCAAGCCTTATCTAATAAAATTAACACATTTATACAATCACAAGGTATTCGTAAAACAAATCTATTCTTTCTCGGGACCATTTCTTGTACGAACAAATTTATACAAAATTAAATAGTACAAGTTTGAAAAGTTATTTGAAATTGAATCATACGTCAAGGGATTAAAGCAATAGTGTATTCTACGATAGGATCATCATAAATCAACAATAATGGAAACTACATTTTTTCTTTCTAGAGTATCGAATAGACTATACGACAGTAGCAGATATTCGACCATAGCTACATATTAATGCGATCAGAAATGATTAATAATACGGACTTTTTTCATATTCAAACTGCACAAATGTATACCCAGTTCAACGAGAACTGGGAGGAAATATAAACAGCTGCACGCGAGCAACGCGTGATCAGATCAGGGCCGAAACGTGATGTTCAGATCCCCACATGGTGGGGAAGAAGCTAATTCTCTAAACAAAGAGTGCTCATACTCAATATTAATATGATGAATTTTATATGTAGTTAGCGCAATACAAAAATCAATCTCACTTCCTGCCAGCGTAGTAACAGGTTCAAGGAACTAAGTGTTTATTAGGGAGTAAGTAAGACATGGTCGCTAAGGCGAACAGCGTCACATTTTTACGTCTCTTCGGTGGGTGCATCGATGGGACTATTTAGTCAACTCACAAACCTCGTATAGAGAACTAATAAAAGATATACCTTCCATATACAGGGTGTTCGGCCACCCCTAGGAAACATTTTAATGGGAGATTCTAGAGACTAAAATAAGACAAAAATCAAGAATATCAATTTCTTGATTGAGGCTTCGTTAAAAGCTTATTAAAAAATTAAATTAAAAATTATTAAATAATTCTAGAAAAATTATTTTCAATTGCGGGGGACAATTGCAATCAATTTTGGTAAATAGACATAACCCCGGAATCCTACGCATTTTCGAGAAAAAAATTCGAGTAGGTGCTGAAGTTCTTCAGCGAAATTAAAAAATTTCAAATCGTTCTAAAACAATTATTTTTAGTTTCAGGGATCAATTACAATCACTTTTGGTGAATACACATACCCTCGAAATTCTATGCACTTTTGAGAAAAAAATTTCTTACCGAAAATCTAATGTGAGACCAGAAATGATTCTCTGAAATTTCATGCATATCTTTAAAACATCATAACTCCTGAACGAATTGCAGGATTTTAATGTTTCAAAAGGACAACAACGCATACTTAGGTGAAGAATATGTAGAAATTCCAAGAATGTTCGAAAAGTTGTTCCTTGACCCCGTAAAGTGAGAAAACCCCCATAAAAATTGTCCAATTTTCAAACGGCCATAACTCCTACAATAGTAAACGCATCTTATTGAAATGTAATCTGGAAGTATAGCTCATGGATACATACAAAAAAGTATCAGACAACTTTTCTCTAGGGCATCAAATAAAATTACTAAAAATCAAAAAAGAATTTTTAAGAAACATCGACAGGGATAGTGCCTAAATTATTCGGCGAAATTAAAAAGTTTCAAATCATTCAGAAAAAATTATTTTCGGTTGTGGAGGTCAATTATAATCATTTTTGATCAATACACATACCTCCAAATCGTACGCACTTTCGAGAAAAAAATTCTTTACTGTGTAGGCGGAATTTTAAACGTTAATAACTTTTTAACGCAGCCTCAATCAACAAATTGGTATTCTTGATTTTCGTCTTATTTTGGCCTCTAGAATCTCCCATTAAATTTTTTTTTTATTCTGTATAATAGTGTTTAGATTTATTCTTTCATAACCTCATAGTTCCTAATAATAATGTAAATAAGGAGGCAAATAAAAGTACAACTTAAGGTATGAAAAACTATATTTTAATATTTAATTTATCTATTTATTACCATATAGAATCAATGTTGAGTCTATGTTTGTACTGTCAGAATATAAATTAGTTTGTAATCAATAACTTGAACAACATGTTTGACACATTTTTCTAATTTTCAACTGTTACATGTTCTAATGACTCGTGAAACAAATTTTTTACATCCGCAAATCTGAACGTTATACTATTTGCTGCAATATAATTTTTAACTTGCTATCAAATTATCTCGATTGGATTTAAGCAGCCACTCATCTGCGGCTGCAGCGTCGATCGCGTGAACTTTCATGCCAGTTCTTGTTAAACCGGATTGTAGTTATAGTGAGGATGATATTTTGGTCTATTGGTATGAAAAAAACGTTTTATTTATTTTCATTGACAGCTGCAATGAAATATGCTTTTCTTATCCTGTCAAACTTTTTGAATGATAAGTGTCAATTAGATCACGTTCACGATGACACTAATAAAGAAGAGTTCCTCGTTAAAAAAAAGACGCCTATTTCGATTGCGATTGCTACTACACAAAACGAAACACAGTAATGTGGAAGGAAGGGCTCCTTAAACTCTTACAGTTTATTCAAAACTATAATCTTGGTGACTAGGCTTCAAATATTGCAATAGTGCTGCAAATTGTTCTCACAATTTCCATTAGACACAGACATCGACTCACCGGTTACAGAACAATTGACAGTCGAAACAGACTTTGAATGTACACGAACTCTAGCTATGTCCACGAACTGCATGGAAGAAATATTATATAGGAATCTAAATAAGTGTCCTACATTTTTATCGTGAATTTAATAACTTTCAATCACCAGGAGCGAGAAGAAACGCGTAATTTCAAGCTACGATGAAAACAATTTCATTTTACAGCTACGGCGTATAAAAATCTCACGAAGGAATGTCGTTCGCGTTTACTGCAAATATTACAGTACACTAAGTTTACAGGATGCGAGGACGTTAGATTCACGACACTCGCTTCATAATACTTAAACCAACGTCGGTAACGGTAAAAGCAACAGAGTATAGTAAACGATGCGTTCGTTGTATCGTATTTGAAATATCACGCCTACCAGACTCCGAGAAAACTTTAAACGAACCCTCCCTATTGAAGAAAAGAAAAACACTCGTCGACAACAAGGGGACGGACAACGATCGCGACAAGCCGCTGCACGATGTTCCTCTACCCAACCAGAAGAAGAATTCAATATGGCTCGTGTCCGAACTAGTCGTCGCGGGGAATGAAATTACATTTCCATTGTGTGTCGTTCCATTCGCATGCGAGTCACACGCGACTTCAGATCGTCGCGTCCCTAACCCTGCGGCTGGTAGCAAGGGGTGCACCACGAACGTATACAGCCCCTATCGTGGCATGCATTCGGCGTCGATGGCCAGGAGATCCCAGGGAACAGAGAGACGTCGGCCATAAGTCATCCGCCTTCGATATTAGCGAGCCAGATCCCGAGAAGGCGTAACCTTTCAAGACCCATCGGTCCCTAACGTCCAGTTTCCTATATTGATATCGACTGACCTACCTCCGCTAACACATACGCTTCCATGGGCAAGGGATACGCGAACAGGAGAACGAGAGTGTCAGCCGAGTATTAGTTGGTGTCGTCGAGACCCCCCGGAGAACCATTTATCTGGCATTTGCGAGAGACAACAACGCGAGAAGAACGCCCGGCCATTGACTTTTATGGATAGAACGTTTACCAGATATACTGTACATAGACTCTCGCTGGACGCCATCGTGAAACTGTTTAGGTGTTGACCGACAGCCAGGCGGATGGCAAAATTGCGAGTTTCTCTTTGTTTACCGCTGCGACGCTTTGGACCTCGTTGCTTCAGAGGTCCGGCGAGTATTTCAGACATTTGGAGCTGATTTTCACATTGGGTTCGTATTCTCAGGGGAACAGGTAATACACAGTGAGCCAAAAATGTATTTGTACGTTTACATAAATGATCGTATTTGTAGTTTTTATGTTTAACGATAATTTATATTTTTTTTTTGTTTACAGAGTCAATAATACTTTTTTAAGATTTCTAGTTAGAAAGGGCATTTCATCTGCAATACATGGTAGAATTGCAAGAAGAAAACCATTCATTCAGTTAACTATTTCTGACGAGTATACTCGTCATGAAAAAAGTGCAAAATTTTGTCTTATGACGAGTATATTCGTCATGAGTAATAAGTAGTGACAATTTGTAGTTTAAATTACAATTTTAGTAAAAACTAAGATATATTCGTAAACTTCAAGGTGTTTGAAATATTTCTATCGTATATGAAATATTTTTTCGTAAATGTATCGTTGTCTTTTATTAGTCATCACAGAAGCAATTACGGATTCATATATTGTTTTAGACTATGTAATAAGTGGTGCGCCTGGTAATAAAAAACTTCAAAAGCTAATCCTGCACAAAGGTGTGTACATTGTTTTAAAAATAATATTCGTAAAGAATCGCGATATTGGTGTTCAACTTGCAAAGTTCCATTATGCACTGTACCATGTTTTGCTCAATACCATTCTCTAACAGCAAATTAAAGTAAGAAATTAATTTTTCATGCTTTTTTTCCTTCATGTGCAAAATATTTATGTTAATTTAAGTAAATAAATAAATGTGACTAATGAAATAAAAAAGAAATAAAAGTTATTTTATTACAACCTAATTTTATATTACACATACTCTGTATTTGACGAATATACTCGTCATCGCTTTTGTGCGACACAATTTAGATACGCTTTTTCCAAAGAGGTCGAAGCAATTAACTGGTTAATGAGCAAAACTGACGAAAGAGATTGCAATTTACAAAAGAGTATATTAATAAGCCGGAAGAGTTCTGGGATAAAGTAATTTGTCTCAAGAAAATCTGGTAAAGAATTTAATAAAAGATGTTTCGCCCAACTGTAAAACATGGCGTTGGTTCCCTGATGGTATGGAGGTGCACGTCATCTACTGGCGTTGGAAAATTGCACTTTATCGAAGGGAAAATGGGCCAATATGTATACATAAATATTGTAAAAAGTAATTTAAAAGCAAATGCTGAAAAGTTGGGCCTAGAAAATGATTTCTTGTTCAGGACAATGATCCTAAGCATTATAAAGTTCAAACAATGTGAAATATTTGCAATATAAAGTGAGTAACCTTAATGAAGTGACAAAAAATGTAACAGACGTTCTTAAATTCAGTTCATTAGGATTAACAACAAATTTGTATCAAACAACAATAAAAAATTGTCTCAAGACTCGATGAAGACAATCTCTCTGATGTTTCCTTGGAGACATGTCTAACAGTTTTATAGTTCCAATCATTTTGACAATCACTGATCCAGCCACTAAACATAATAGCATACTCTAGACATCCGTACCTTGAATTCCATCTTCCAACATTCCTCATAATTTCTGTCTTACTCTAGAAGAGCTCACGAATGCAAATAGATGTATAACGAACTTTGCTTAGAATCTATAAACTGTGGAACAAATTACTCAAAGCACAAAATAAATGAACGACAATTATCAAACATCAAAGTACAGGGACACGAAGCACAAATTATGTTCAATTATCGCACAGAGCAATGTAGACAACCATAAAGCGTAATGGCCAAAAGATTTCGTTCGGGTTCACGATCTGTTTGCTGTCGAGTAATACGATTGTTCGGCGTTTATGCTTCGGTTGACAATTTCTTGTTCCACTGTCCAATAACTTTTGCGCTGACTATATAGTGTCCAGGTAGCGCGAAGGTAGATAATCCCATTTACCCCGTGAACAGTATCGGGAGAATAATCGATAAATCCTGATAAATCGTTCCGATGGAACTTGTAGTTCTTCGTAAAAAAACGTATCAAAGCAGAATTCCGGAAGGAAAACTGGCATGTGCTATCCAGTCAACAAGTCTGTGATACATGTGTACAGAGTGACACGACGTCGCTCACTCATTGTACCGTAATAAGCTGACGGATTACAACGAGGTTTCCTTGGCACGATACCATGCCAGTTCTCGATCCCATTAATTTCACTTCGCATTAACTCCTCGGGGTAATGGTCTATCCGTGCCTATCGAGATCTCTCGCGATGGGTGATTAACTTTTGAGATAACGAGCAGCGACGTCTCGCGATGGATGATCGTTGGTAATCAATTCCTATTGAGACAAGAATCTGAACGAATTTCGCTCGCGAATATCCAAGGCGAAAGAGATTTTTAGTAATCTCTTGAAAGAAAGAAACGTGAAAATATTTGCTATAATTACAGAGCCGTGTGTAATATCTAGCTACAACTAAAATATCAATTTTTATTCAAATCGTGGAATTAGTCTATAAATTACAAGGTTTTGTGCCTTCATATTTAAAACTATAACTCGTGATCCCAAGAAAACAAGGCGTGACCCGCTGATGTAAACAGGAAGCATAAGGTTCCGGATGAGAATCATTGCCATAAATTATTTCTAATTGAGTAGTTTACATGGAATAAATAAAAATACTAATAAACGAGAGTAAGATTAACATACTAGCTGCCACGCGTAACATTTTGAGGGAACGCATGACGTAATTTTTCCGGCTACAAGCAATTTATGTTTTAGCGTATTATATCTGCAAAAAATAATTACACGTGGACAGTAAATAAACCAGCTAAATTAATCTTAAATAATTTTGTTGAAATGAAAATGAATTTTTCTTTTGTTTCTCTTAAGGATTTCAATTGAGATTATTTTCTTCTGCAACAAATATTCAGCAAAAGATGTTGGTATGATAGTAATTAAGCTTCGATCGAGGAAATTAGTCTTTTACGATATTCGTTTGAGCGTTAGAATTTGCGTACGAAGCAACTGGTTGTCTGCTGCAGTAAGTTCACAATAATGTGAGATGTAATATATCATACATATCATAAAAACGCTCGACAATGAACGAGTACATGAAAAAAAGACGAGCATAAGAAATAAAGGAAGGAAAGTGTGGGCATGTAAAAATAGAGTTCCTTATATAATTATTAATAAAGATGTTAATATTAGATTTTGTTACGTTAATTTGAGTGTGTAAGCCAATAACCATTAAACTATTTCACTGACTAACGCAATTTAGTTTATAGCGGAAAGCTTTAGTTTTAGAAAACAAAAGAAAACTTTCAAAAAATAAAAAGAATTTGTTTAGAAAGATAGTTTATTCCAACCAGTCATACGGTAAGTCTAGTTTGACATAGAATTTTTTACTACTGTTGTATCTTTTTGTAATGTTGCAATGTATTACAGATCGTAAGAGCGAGGATCGTGAAATCGAAGAGACGCGCGGTCGTGGTATTGAAGATAGGCCAGCATCTAACAATATGATTATCACAAGATTAAATCAGTTTTTGATTATATTACATTATTAGTTCGAGCAAAGACTATGCTCATTTGATCAATAACAATGCTTAAACTGAAGATTGAATGTAATTATTCCACATTTATGTAAACAATATAAAGATTGTATAGAAAGAAAGAAGAGAATTATACTAAAGAAAATCTGGTTTGTACGTCGGACAGTGTTTCAAAAGATACCAAATGATGACTAATTTTAATACTATTTCTACCACGGTTTTAAGCGTATGTACCTATTTCGATCAGATGACTTTTGATACCTATGCATTTGGATGCAAATAATTGTGGAAATAATTTTTCATATGCTACTGAGAAAAAATGATTGAACATGGAAAATAATTTTAAGTTAAAATTTTAAAAGGTGTCTTTTGCTAGAAATAATAGTATAACATGTTTTTGTAAGTTATTATTTTGCTTATATTAAATATATTACTGCAAATTGTGTTTTTATTACTACAACAAGGAAATTGTTCTTCTGCTAGAATAGAATGTCATAAATGTCTCGGTGCGCAATGGATTAAATAACAAAAACACTGAATCGTGATTCCCAGATGAGCGATGTCCGTCGTTGAACAATGCCCGACCGAAAAAGACAGAAACCGAAAATTGTAACTCATTCAGGCCCCCTAAACTCCGCACGTTTCAAATGGAGCGCTGTGCAGCAGTAACGACGTGGCGAACAAATTAGAGTACCGGCTTGGCAGAGAGCCTATTACGGAGCACGACTGAAATCGCACACCGAGGGCGTAATGTGACGTAAATTAATGGTTTCTATATCTCGGTATTAAGGGGGCGTGCTCCATCTTTACGCGTCCGCCGCACACTCTTTCCCGGCCGTTTGCGAGTATCTACCTTAATTATTGCATCCGTTCACGGAGAGAGGTAGGTTCCTGTTCGAGCAAAGCGAGACGAGTTCTTTCCTTTCAACCTCTTTCCATGCCATCTCCGCCTTCATCGAGGATCCGAGACGAACGGATGAAAACGGATTGCCTTTCGTCCGAGTATACTCCCACTTACTAAAGTTATATTAATGGACCATAAACGGTAGCGCCTCGCCAGAGGAGCCTTCTTTGCCGCGTACGCACCGACTGTTCGTAAAGGGACCATTTCATGCCGAATTTTACACTTTTTCAAGCAATATTTTTATTTTGCCAAAAGTCCGGATACGCTTTAACCTTTAACGGTATTTAACCTTACGCTACCAAACCATTTTCTGTTACCTGAACTATCAGGTGACGGGGTATTAAATACACAGGGTCATTCCTGGCGGGAGTGCAAAAGGTGATAGGCTGCTTCGAATGCTTTTACGATTTAAATACATGTAAAATACTAAATACTGCTATAAACTATATTCAACAACTCGTCGAGTACCAAATATGATACTACCTACTTCATAACGTATAATCAACGAAGAAAGAAATACTTCTATTCGGTATCACATTCGAATAAAAAATAAATTCTGTTTTCAAACTGTATTTGAACCGCAGACATATACGGAAATTAATTTCTCAGATTTGCTTACACGCAACTTTAACAATTTTTTTAAATAATCAACAATATATCCCCGAATGTATCTCTTAATAAAAAAAATAAAATTAATTCATGGAATAGCTTTTCTTGAATGATTTTTTAATATGACAAACGTAGGATGACGGTTATAACATTGTAAATATCTCAAAACATATAATAAATATTAATACAAGTTTCGGGTATACGGGGTGTTCTGCATTTTTCCGTACACACTTCAGCAGTGTGTTCTACAAGTAAAAATAAGCAGATTCTACAGGCCAAATAAGACGAAAATGAAGAATATCGTTAAAAAATTATTAAAAAATTTTAAATCATTCACGGAAAAATTATTTTTGGTTGCGGGGGCCAATTACAATCATTTTTGGTGAATACACATAACCCCGAAATCCTACGTACTTTCGAGAAAAAAATTCTTTACCGAAAATATACTGTGTGGCCGGAAATGTTTCTATAACTTTTTAACGAAGCCTCAATCAATAAATTAGTATCCTTGATTTTCATCTTATTTTTGCCTCTAGAATCTACCATTAAAATTTTTCCCAGGGATGGCCGAACACCCTGTATAACAAAAAATTCATAAATGATTTGTTAAGGAGTTATGACAAAAATATAAAATGTGACGTTCTTTTATTTACTAAACCAACAAATTTACTAAAATTTTGTTTAAAGAGATCAACTGCTAGTTGAGGCACGAAAAAATAGATTTACCGTAGAATTATGTAGATAACTTAAATATTTTTTTATCAGAGTTTAGATTCTATCATTTATGTTGGGTGCTGAAGTATTCTTTCTTCGATGATAACTTTTTGTTGTCATAAAATTTTGAACTATTGTTCAAGTTTATGTTTACTAAATTGCAAAGAATCTCAAGTGCTTGCAAGAGATTGATTTTATTTTACTATAAATTTTTTTTCTTATTTTATTGCCCTGAATCTCAACCGAGTTTTACAGTTCATATTTTTTTAACAAAGCATTTATGGATTTTTTGTTACGTAACATTTTAGTCTTAGTTTTACTTGTAGAACACACTGCTGAAGTGCGTACGGAAAAATGTGAAACGCCTTCTATAATATAAAATAACACGTGGAATAAGATTATCTATCATGCTTAGATAGCATGATGTTACAACTATATGATGAAGGAAATAACTTCAACACCCGAAAGTTAACTTTTCAAATTGTAATTAAATGTTACTGTTCGCGTACGATTCCTTGCATCGACTCTTCTAAAGTTTAACCAGCAACTTTAGAAACATCCCGTGTAAGTACGTGCACGTGACTCAGTTCGGGTATCGCGGGCACGTGTAGAAACGAGAACTGCAAAGTGACACGAAACTGTACAAGCCGTATAACGAACAGGAACCGGTATTTCGTCGTTCTCACGAGAACTGCCGTGATAACGTTTCTATGATTTCTATTTCCCCTGCCTTCTTCGCCCCAGCACTCCCGTACGGCCTCCCACGCTTTTGAGAAACGCGTATACGCAGCCCTCTTCGTTATTTGTAGCGACTAACGTAGCACGCATATATCTTCACGCGTTTGCACATTACTGAATACGCTTGATGCTATCGTCTCTGGGACTCATTTACGAGGTGCATCGAGCCTTGGGAGTAATATCTGCCGCGATATGTCGCCCTACGCGAGTAGGACTGAAGTTTCGTAACCGTGTAACTGCGAGTTCATTGATTCTTTTTTGCATGGGAAGTTTAGGGGTTGTCGAGCGTTTGAAAGTGACACGAGCACGGGAGGGTAAACGAGTGTATAGCTTCTACGAACGCCTCGAATGCGAAGCGTGAAGTTTACGCCGAGTCTTTGATCTGCCCTGCGAAATAGCAGCACGCGTTAAAAGATATTAGATGCAATTCAAAGTGTCGCACGTTCAAAGGTAATTAACTAACTCGACTTGTTTAATATTTATCTCTGTAAAATCGCGTTCCGCAAAGTAAGTTGTAAATATCGTAAACGATGATAATGAAGGTAGAATGAAAATTCGAAACACTCGAATCTCTTTTCACGAGGTAAAGAACACGAAAACTGATTCTTTTATTTTTTTGCATAATTTTTATGCTTTAACGCGGACTCAGAAATCTATCGTTTTTTTGTAGTCTATTGTATGTACATATTCTATACGGTTACGTAAGGCGTTAGTTATACAGGGTGTTCGGCCACCCCTGGGAAAAATTTTAATGGGGCATTCTAGAGGCCAAAATAAGACGAAAATTAAGAATACCAATTTGTTGATGGAGGCTTCGTTAAAAAGTTATTAACAATTAAATTCAAAAATTTCAAATCATTCTGGAAAAATTATTTTCGGTTGCGGGGGTCAATTACAATCATTTTTGGCGAATAGACATACCGCCGAAATCTTGCGCATTTTCGAGAAAAAAATTCCGTTCGGGCGGAACTTCAACACTAAATCTACCGCGACCGGTCAAATAACCATTTTTAAAATTTCATTGAGAATTTCCAACACATAATATTATTTTAGCGCCATTTAACTTCATGACTTTTCTTATAGCATACGTACAATGAATTTTACAATATCCACTTACATTCTTATTGTTTGTTTTCTGAGAAAAATATGTAGTCTGTCTTGCCTACCACAACCGGTCATCTGACCGGTTGAATGATTTATGGTTTTTTGTAAAAAACCGGACATAATTTGGTACCAAATTCTGGGTAATTTCCGATGTAAATAGGAACTATATGTATAGCAAAGACGAAAGGAGAGAATTTTTAGTTTCCACTGTCCTAGAACAGTCTAACAACGTATATTAAAAATAATTAAACTTTAGACGCGTGCAGTTCCGAAACTACTAGTGTTTTTTAATAATTGAGCCACTGTTGGCAGCGTCAAAGCTTCTCCTTTAAAATGGTTTTTGGTTTTTGTCGATCCGACTTTCCGTTTTCGAGATATCGTAATTTATGTAAAAGGTAATTTTTAAAATTCCGCTCTCCGCCTTAGAAAAGGCTATTAACGCGCATTAAAAATACTAAAACTTTAATTACATGCAGTTTCGAAACTATTAATATTTTCTTCATGATTGAGCCACCGTTGGCAGCGACAAAGTTTCCTCTTTAAAATGGTTTTTGGTTTTTGGCGATCCGCC
Organism: Colletes latitarsis; assembly: GCF_051014445.1. NCBI lineage: Eukaryota > Metazoa > Arthropoda > Insecta > Hymenoptera > Colletidae > Colletes > Colletes latitarsis. Next base: position 5,541,562 of record NC_135139.1, on the reverse strand, counting down.
TTTTCATTTTCGAGATATCGTAATTTATGTAAAAGGTAATTTTTTAAATTCCGCTCTCTGCCTTAGAAAAGGCTGTTAACGCGCATTAAAAATACTAAAAACTTTAGACGCGTGCAGTTACGAAACTACTACTGTTTTATTAATAATCGAGCCACTGTTAGAAGCGGCAAAGCCTCCTCTTTAAAATGGCTTTTAGTTTTTCTCGATCCGACTTTCCGTTTCCGAGATATCATCGTGTAAAGACAATCGTAATTTTTAAAATTCCGCTACGTCTGACTCTCCGCCTTACAAAAGCCTATTAACGCCTATTAAAAATACTGAAAACTTTAGATGCGTGCAGTTCCGAAACTACTAGTGTTTTATTAATAATTGAACCACTGTTAGAAGCGGTAAAGCCTCCCCTTTAAAATGACTTTTGGTTTTTGTCAATCCGACTTCCGGTTTCCGAGATATCGTAATTTATGTAAAGGGGTATTTTTCTTAATTTGACTATCTCTGTCTCCGTCTGACGCGTCGCGTCGTACCTCTTTCTCGCGCGTGAGTCGAGACAGTCACGTGACCAGGAAGTCGTAGTATTTCTAAGAATTTACTACGCACTGTTTACTATTTTCACGCGCGCATGTTCATTGATCTTAATGAAACGTAAACAAACGCTTCGGACGCTTCTATCTCCGGAACTAGCCACCGCATCGACTTGAAACTAAAATCGCTATATCTCCGGAACTAATAAAGCTATCCACTCTCACAAACGCTCATTTTAAAGGGCATTTCATTCCCAATCCATTGACTATACCAGCTACTATAATTTTTGCTATCTTCTATGTTTATTTTAAAATTTACTTTGACGCTACATACCCAAAGAAGTTTCAGCAATTCCTACTGATCGTAGGACTAGTGTACGATAAAACTAGATTATAAATTGTTTATTTAATTGAAAATTAATTTAAATTTAAATACAAGATGTTTGCATAATTACTAGCCAGTACTTTTTCTTAAATAAGTGTTTTCTCTAGAACTAACTACGGTATCGACTTGGAACGAAATTCGTTTTCAAGGACGTTTTATCTTCTATCCGATGAAAATTAAAAATTTTTTTAACATAAATGAGAAGGATATCTTACGAATAAACATCAAAACACAAGTTTCTATACATGCAATGCACAAATTATAAGTACGTTGCCTTGTAAAAGAGAGAATGAAAGACTGGTCATTTGACCGATCATGGTAGGAATGGGTATACATGAAGTGCCGGTAGGTTTAGTGTTAAACGTTAATAACTTTTTAACGAAGCCTCCATCAACAAATTGGTATTCTTGATTTTCGTCTTATTTTGGCCTCTAGAATCCACCATTAAAATTTTTCCCAGGGGTGACCGAACACCCTGTATGCATGCATAATTACGATTGTATCGTTGCATAAAATGAAAAACTTATGTCATTAAAAGATGGCCCCGTATGAGGGATCCAACCTTTTTCTCTATGAATTATTTGTATAATTAGTTTCTACAATTTAAATCTTCATATAACTAAAAAATGTATAAACCTGCACGATTTATCGAAACTCTTCTTTTTATAAATAGTTCTTTCTAATTTTTTACATGAATTTTGAAAATTACAGAACAAATATTCCAATTCATCTTAGATTATACATCATATTTACATGGTTTTCTTGGGAACGAGTCTATCGTGTAAAAAGAAAATTAAGTGTAACTCCAACTTGCAATGCGACGGTGTTACGGGCAATTACCGAAAACAAAAATGAAAAATTTCGAAGATTCTTCTGAAACTTACTGCGAGAAAAATCGGGATTCAGACTCTACTTTTAGTGTAGTTTCGCAAAGTTATACCTGCCGGATTAATAAAGAAAAGGTCGTAGTTCCGTATAATGAGAAAACTTTCTTTCTGAAGCCCAAGAATCGTCAATTTCAGAACGGAACAAGTTGACTCTATTTCTTCGTCCAATGAAAAAGTAGGATTCCTAAAGTCAATGAACACATACGTGCAACGATACTCGATATTCCCCAAATACTACTGAAAGTCGTACAGTTCCTAAAAGAAGCAAATATCCAACTTTGAATATTACTTACAATTTTTGCCAAAAATTCAAATAAACCGAACATCACTTTAACTCGACTTATGAAATTATACCGTGCAAAAATATCAATACGATTTCCTGTTTGTGCCGCATACATGTACAAACAAACTCTATGGTACTTCCTTATCTCCTAGTATCATTTAAAAGTTAGCACACTTTTGCAAAGTTAAACTAAAACTATTTTACTTGTAATTTCTTTGAATATCAAAATGAATCGAGATTTCTTTCTCTTGTCTATTCAATCTTTGATAATTCGAACTCAGAAGTCCAATAATCTCGATAATACTTACTTTTCTGAAATCACCAAAAAATATTTTTCAAACATTTCCTTTATTTTACTTTTTAAAAAATGTATGCTTAAAATCTACTTACTTTTTATTTCAACACTCGTATATACCCAGAAACCAAAAAATTTTACGTACCATATTATTTAAACAAATCTGGAACTGGTAAAGTGATAGCTTAAATCCCTCTTCCTCAATATTCCATGATTTCGCTATATTTAAATTTTACTTGAAGAACATATCAATAATAATGTTAATAATTTACGAACACGGTAAAAGTTTCACCTGATGCAGAAAATAGTATACTAGAGGGTTCAGTTGTTCATGATAATTACTAAAATAATCAACGTACTAAAACAAGACAAAAATCAAGAGCAACAAAATTGCAAGAGAGGTTTCGTATACCAGACGTTAATTATTAAAGTTATGCGAAAAACTAGGATTTTATTAATTTCAAGTAAGGAAGATGCAGAACAAGTTAATATAACTTTTTTTAAAATATTATAACAGGGTTTTCCGTTATACAAACGAACAAAGGGTGATCCTTACAATAGAATGCGGCGAGAGAAAGGGAAAAATAAACTTCGTTTTCGAGAAAATCGAGTTCACACGGAATAAAATTCGATTTGGATATCATTGCAAGTAGAAATAATGAGTAATGGATAGGCTTGCCAGGCAAATCGTATTCAATCGCACGCATATTCGATAAATTTTCGAGTATTCAAAAACACAGCATTATATGAAAAACTTTTATTTTATATTTTTGATATATATTTTCGCGATGAATCATTCCTAAACAACCATGAGAGTCAACTATCATTATTCATGGGGTGCATATAAAATCTTCTTGTGCGTAAAACTTAATAATAATGTATTATCATCAGTGGCGGTCCGTCAGTAAGAGCTGGAGCGTTGCAAAATAAAATTAACGTTTGTTAATTGAACATGATTCGCAGTTATTCAAGTATTGCTGTATTACTGCCTTTTTCAACGAACTTTTTAATCGAAAGTTGAAACACTAACAAGTAAGAACGACGTAAATTTAAAAGGAAAACTGAGTAGCCACAATAGTAAACACTTGACGTGTTTAATTTAGAAACGAATAACTAAACAAATTTAGTGAAGTACTTGCAGAGTATAATATTTTCAAGTCTACAGTTATAGGCAAAAATTACAATTGGGCGTCGTACACCTGAATTAAATATGTCTGTCATCATAGCTTTACCACTATACCAGGTCTGTAAATATAAAACCGGAATTTGCCCATACTTGTTGAGCAACGTTTCACATCTTACGAGAATGACTCGATGAATGGTTTGCCTCAAAAGAGAAACAGTTTTTTTGGCGTGGAATCCACAAACTATCAGACAGATGGGAAAAAATATATAGATAGCAATAAACGTGTATTTTCTATATAACAATTCCGATTTCATATTTACATACCTGGTACAGGGTGTTTACGCAATTACTAGCCAGCGATTTTTTCAAAAACTATTGAGATTAGAAAAAAATGAGAGAGGAGAAAGTTTTATAGTTTTTATGATAATTTTGCATATTTACATTATTTCCCGAGAAACGAAGGTGATCTTCAATTTTTTAAATGGAATGCCATATATTTTGTTATGTCATATGAATGTATGTGTCAAGTAATAGCGTGAACACTCTGTATACTCTCATAAACCGCCACTGATTATCATTATTATTATTTATGTAACGAAAAACACTACGTGCTCTTTTCCTCCATTCCACTTTCCATTCGGAAATAAGAATCGCGTCTCCAGGCCCCTCCATAAAAACGCTCTCGCGAATCCATATTCACGCCTCTTTTCCCAACGCTCTAGCAACCAGTCTCTATTGTCATCGCGGTGGTCGGCGTACAAAAGTCAGGATCGATCGGCGCCGAACCCGTCCACGCACGCACACCGACAAAACGCCAGCGGAGACACAAAAGTGGGACAATATTGGCAAATGAGACGGTACATTTGCCAGGCATTGTCGGCAGGCGTCGGGGTGACCGTCCAGCTACGCATTCGGCACACCGTAATTGCGCGCATTGTTTGATGCGCGTCGGGCGATTCGAATCAAATCGACGGTCATCGTCTTCTTCGTGGTTCGCTAACATCGCTGGCCCAACCCTCTGATCATTCGCGAGCGGAAACGAGCCTCGTGATGATTCGATCGGCCGCCGGCTGATGTTCCATCTTCCGCGACGGATGAGTCACTCCTGGTAATGGACTGTGAATGATGATTATTAAGAGCCAATGTCCTTCGATCACAGCCTTCGCGATTCTCCGGGGCTCTTTTCCTCGACGTGACGGGCTTGTCTACCACGCGGGAGCACGTAGCAACGATTCGACCAGCGGAAAGAGGAACCGAGGAATTAATCTTGCTCGAATAAGATTTGCTCCGAGAACCGGGAAAAGCTCTATGCGGCGCGACCCGGGACTTCCGAGCGGAGTCATCGCCGAGGCCAGGACTCGTTTCTTCGTTCCCACAGCTCGTTTTCATTCTTCCATTACGGAGACGCGAACTCGCAATTACGATTAAGGTTAGATTACCGTGAGAGGTTTAAAAAATCCATTTATTTGTAATATATAAATCTTACAGACCCGCGCGATACCATACGGAAACTCGAGAAAATAATAGATATAGCGAGCCGTCTCGTCGACATTTATCGATTAACAATGTGAAATTTTATTCCTTGAGGATTTTAATCTTGAAGATGAACTATTATTATACGGAGCGTCGCAGAGTTTTCAAATTTCGCTAGTGTGATCTGTAGATAAAAATGGGGCTAAAGTGTCATGTAGATTGCTTAATAGATGCTCTAAATCTCTGTATTTTCATTTCGAACTATCGTCCTCGTTTATGGATGAAAGTTTGAAATCGATGAACTATTCAATTTATTGTAGATTTCATTACTGTAGAAGATTTCTATTGAATATTTGTACCGCGCTATAGTTTTATGAATGTTAATTTATGTGCAAAAGGGTTGGAAGTGTTTTGTTCGTAAAGGAATGGGTAACCAGCTTCAACGAGACAACAAGGAGGATGAAACGAGTGATTGTGAAAGACAGACATGATTGTCATTTGTGTTGCCAATTAACGTGATTTTAATTTGTGTTGCTAATCATTAATTTGTGTAAAAGTATTGTGTGCTTGGTGTGTCTCAAATTCGTTTATATAATTATATGATTTGTACATTTGTTCCAAATACAATTGTCTTCGTTAAATCCTACATTACGTTGCGATATTCTCCAATTTTGTCACACGAAGGGTTAGCAACTGTATTTCTTTTTTAATTACATGTACTTCTTTTGAGATGGCAAAACAATACATGTATTTTTACTTTTCACTTATCGAAGCTAACTCTTTTTAAAACAACACAATGAGAAAGATCAGTTTCACTATATTTCGACATTTAAAGTAACAAAAAATATTTGTACAAATTTTATATTTACATTTATATTAGAAGTTTAATTTGTGGTACAACTTGATTTCAGTGATGATATTATTTAAATCTCTTAAAAGTATACAGCTTTGTAATACAATATTATATTCACCGAAAATCCATAAAGTGTAATAACAATACTTAATAATACCTTCCAATAAAACGAGTAACAATAGTTTTTAAATATTAGCTGTGTATCGATATTTTCGACAAATATCAAATGACCACTGCTGCTTTCGCGACGAATCGATACTTTCGTATCAATGGGTATTGATTCTGTTTAATACCTACACACTTGATAGTATACGATAACAGATTATAGTTTACAGACTGGTGTCGATAGTATCGATTTGGTATCACTCTCGTCGCAACGTGTAGACGCGAGGATTGCGAAAGCAAATTTCAAATTGGAACGTAGAATCAAACAGTAACAGGAAAAGCACACCGAAATTCGCTGGATTCCGTGCTCCAAACAATGCACGGCGTACTGAAGAGTGGAATAGTATCAAATTGGCCATTTCGTCTGTAAAAGTTTTGTTGTCCGGCGGTTTATAGCTCGATGCGACTGGCCGAGTTTCTACCTGCCCGGAGCAGCGCAGAGCATTGTTCGACTTCAACCCGCTCCTTTTCCCCCGGAATAGCAGGCCGTGATTAACTTCAACCGTTCCTCCGGTCGGCGTGATATAAACGCCGTGACGATATCGCCCCGAGAAATGGAATTCCACGCCGGTAACCCTTTTCGACGTCATACCGGTTGATTTACTCGCATGGTCCGCGGTTATCAGTTTTACCTTCTGCCATCGGAGGCCGCATTCGAGAGATTTACACGGTCAACCAAGATCCGCGGCACACATCGTCCTTGTCTGCGGAGGAGCTAGTGCATTCTAGATATTCCGATCGGCGAGCGGGTCGCGTGACTCGACGATCTAAATTCCCTATGACGAGGGTCCGTAGGCACAAGATCGTGTGCTGATCGAATGACCCGTGTACAGAAACTATTTACAATGTTCAAATTGAAAACTCTCAAGACGGTGACTAATTACTCCTGATTTCTGATTCTTTCACGCGTTCAAATAGTACGAGGGTCGTTCAATAAGTCCTTAGAAAATCCAAGATTTGGCGCTCGTAGCATCAAAAATGGTTTGTTTTTAGTAAGCATCGTGATTTACTAGATAACTGTCAAAGTTTCAGTTATATCCGCCACATGGTTTCATTTTTATTGTCGATTGAAGCGAGGAACTTCCTCTTGTATCAAGACAATTACACGGGTGCACACCTGTACAGTTTCGATGGCCAAAATCATGGAATTAAAGTTCGAATTATTACAACATCCACCGTATTTGCCGGATTTGGCCCCCAGTGACTCTTTCTTATTTCCAAATTTAAAAAAATAGCTCAGCAAACAAGGGTTCACGTTGAACGAGGAGCCCAAACAGATGTCTATTTTCAGGACCTTCCGAAATCTTACTTTTTAGATGGCTTGAAAAAGTTGGAGAAACGCTTGGAAAAGTGTATAGAGCTAAATAGAGATTATGTTGAAAAATAAAAACAAATCTACCTAAAATAATCTTTTTCTAAGGACTTATTAAATGACCCTCGTATCTTTAAAAATCGTATTTAACACTAAAACTGCGGAGGGATCAATCGAATAACCACAGTTGATTATTAAATATTATATTCAAAAAATGGTAGATACTATTATATAAAAGGCGATACAGGAACAGTTTGCCCGCATCTAGCACTCTTACTTCTTTTACTCTGGAACAACTCTCTCTTATCACACACGTCTTGTCACTCTCGATACTCGCTTTACAGTGGCCGTTACACACTCGTCTTTCTCTCGTTCATTCTTTGATCACACCATATACATCCATCCATTCATACTAATTTCACTCACATTCATACCATATCATTTCATACTCTATGACAACCAGTACCACAAGAACGACCAACACTTATGGTGTATTTATTCGTACCGAAAAAATTAAAACGATAGATACTCGAAGAAATGCATAATGCAATGGAAATAAATGTTTATTCATTTTGTTGTAGAAAACTATGGTAAATATTCAAAAGTCCAGTCGAGTAAATTTTTTACTATTTTTATTAGAAATTAGGAATAGGTCATTTTGACCACTTCGGTAGTTCTGGTGTTAACCCATTGTTTCGAGAATTTTATTTTGTATTTGAAAAAGAAACTATCTCTTGGTTATTTACGGTTAAAATCGGCTACTTAAAATTTTTTTTGGAAAAGCTAGTTGCCTTATATTTTATTTCTATTCCCAGAACAAGCTTTCCCCACGAAGTAAATTGGATTAGTTAGTTGAATAGTTTCATCGACAGTCATTCTTGTGAATTTACTGAAGTAAACAACGAGTTTGTTAATACGCAGTTTCTAACGCTCAAATGAATATCGCAAAGATGTGCATCTGCAATCTGTTTTGTTGAATATTTGCAGCAGAAGCAAATAACCCCAATTAGAACTCTAAAAAGAAATATTAGAAAAAGTTTACAAGAACGTTTACCCCGTAAAGAAACAGTGAATGGGTCACTAATTATGCTTCCACTTCGATAAAATTATTTACGCTTGGAGTAACTAATCTACATATTGTTCATATATAACTATTTTTTGCAGTTATAACATGCTAAAACATGAAATAATAGTCTGCTCATACTAAAGTATTAGATCCGTTTCCTGTATAGTAATAATAAATTGATATTTTGTATTGAATAGTATTAAACAATAATTATTTTGCTTTCAAAAAATTTATGTACCAATATAGTTTGGTATCTTGTATTACTTTCAACAGAAACAAAATAAAGTATGCATTGTAAGTAGAAAACAGTATGTGTAGATAAAATTTCAGTGGTTCCAAGCTTCTTGATTTCCAATTTTCTTTTCTATACCTTCAGTATTGACAGCAAATAATTGATGACAACAGTTTTTTTATATTGCTATATAGTATGTTCCTTTTTTTTTTGAGAGCTCATGGACCTCGTTTTCGGTTTACAAACCATAATTTAAGAAACACTGCAACAGAGAGCACGGATCAAGTAATATTTCGATTTTGCATTTTAAATATAGTAACAGGTTTATACCGAATTTTCCAATGTACGCTCAAAACGGTAAAAGTATTTCTGGAATGCCCAAATACCATACGCAAAGGGATAAAATTATTTTCCGAATATCTACAGAATTTCAAACGAATCAATTTGCTTGTAAACTATGATATTTAAATCGAACATATTGGGTTAGATTAGTTTTGTGAGGTGCATAGTACCGGAATGGAAGAAGTTATTCAAGCACAGTGCCGGATGAAATGTGTCAAAAATTGCATACAAAGTGGTAATTGGAATTCCTAATAAATGGTTCAAATTCTCCACGTACATTTTTACAAATTTATAACATGTTATCCTTAAAAAAGAACCGCGACTGAAGCTATGCTCAAGTTTAAATTATTAAATATTACTATGAATCACGCATGACCCTCACTTTTATTGACTCTTTTACAGGTTTGATAAACAAAATTATTAAAGGATTTAATATTTTTCCTCCTTATAAGATTCATCATTTCAATTCAGTCTTATCACACTAATCGACTGAAAATACAGTATAATTATGTAGGATGATAAATTCTTGAATGAATGGACAAATCAAAATATGAGTGCAACTTATGTTAAACGCGCCTTTAGGATTATTCTTCGTTTTGTAAGGGTGTCCAGACGAAGCATCTCTAGCAAAGTTGTATAATTATGATTATCAAATCTCATCGGACATTGTAATTATATGCACAAAATCTTAAGAATTTATGCTACACTCCATCAACCATTCTAATATATTTGCGTATCGATAACAACCATATTATGGAGACGTACTCTAACGAAGGAAGAATCAAAGCAATATAAATCAAACGTTATAAAGCAAACATATGTAAAAATCGTAATTAAGATATCTATTTAGAATGTCTAAAATGCAGCTACATAAATTTTTATAAACATCGAGATAAGTAAGAGGCGATAGGTATGCAACAACCAGTATTATGGGACGTGAGCAGTTATCAATTTCACAGAAAAAGTGCTCAAAATCAGAAGAGTCTATGCGGATACTTCGACTACGTAAATTATTCCTTGTCCACTTGTTTGTTTTGATCTGTTACAGCCATAAATCGAATAGCCATCAAAACCGAGTTCAATGTCCGAGATTTTTTCGTCAAGCTAGGTTTAAATTAATAATATGACATCATATAAATAACCAGAACAGACGTTGCTCTGATGTAAATTTTGAAGTTTAGTACGAAGACCTCGAACATTTTGTATTATTTTTGGTTACTATTTTAGGATCATCATTTACATATTTAATAATTTTAATTTTTCCGTTGGTTCACTGTCCTATCTAAAGATAGTCCGACTGGAAGACTGTATTTTTTATTTTTAATAATCTTCAACAGTGTCTTTGCTGAGTTGAAGGAGACACACAGTGGGCATGGCTTATTGGAATTGTTTCTCCTAAATCTATTACAAGAATAATTGTCCATAGCATCGTTGACATTAATTTTTCGAATAATATTATTAACTGCTTCGTTAGCATTTCTATGGTTCTCGAGATTGTGGGATCTTCTGTTTTTTTTCGAATATCTTTTCCATAATTTCTTCCTTTAAAAAGGATTTAGCTGATTTCAATTTAATAATCTAATTTAGATCAGTTAAAGAATTATTTATTAATTCAAGATCTGACTGAAAGATTCTTAATTCATTTTCAAGTTTGGAAAATTTCAAATTCAATAACCGTTCGACGCTGGCAAGGAGATCATCCTTGTTTATCTTGTCGTTCGGTGCCGATACGGGAGACGCAGAGGTTGTCAGTTTATTGCAATCTATCAATCTACCCGTATGCCATGAATGTAAGGTGCATTAGAGGCATGAATCGCTTGAATGAGAAATAGTTCCACAGGTAATGTAAGTAACAGGTTTAGCAACATAACTACCGCATCCTTTGCAAATGGATTTCTTCGTATTAGACGTTTTAGTAATATTTTACTGGAACGTTCAGTCAGAATATGTAGCTAGTTGGTAATCACTGGATGGTACACAGATATTATTGAGAGCCGTATACACACTAAAAGATTACCATACAGCCAATAAATGTCAGCTAGCAACGGATAATAATGCCTCAGTAATCCACACAAAAATTGAAGAAAAACTGTCCAAGAAAACAACAAAATTCGTTTAACTACACAAAAATTAGAAATGCTTATTAAAAAGAATCTTTAGGTAGAAGTCAAAATTCAACATACATTTCTCAAACCGATATTAAATGTAAAATATGGAGTAACAGAAATACGGAAATACGGTCGTCCAGATGTGTTTATCATATAGATTCCGAGTATCGACATACATGTACATTAAATATTCTGTGTATTTTAAACTTTGCAGAAGCTTTAAAAAAAATTAATAAGAACCGATTTAAGAATATATTGATATATGTATTTTCTGTGATCAATACAGAATTGAAAAATAATAGTTACCAAACTGATAAAGTATTGATTCTGAATGAATAAATAATGTGTGAATGTGAAAAATTTTAATCTTTTGTACTAACCTTTCCATTACTGAATGAGTGAGTGTTACTTCATTTTGTAATATTTATATAATACTAACAAATTTATGTCGAAATTATTGGTTATCCATAAAAATAAAAAAAATTTATATACTAAGTGTTTCGTTTAACTAGAGTATTGAAAATAGTATGATAGATGTATAATATAATTGTGATAAGATGTATAATAGTGTGACAGAATAGATGAGAATGTTAGAGCGTAACAGTTAAACCGTTAAAGAGACGATCATTACGTATCACACAAGGTAAAAATTGCACTTCCTAAATATTTTATAGAAAAACACAAAAAGTTGATCAATTACTTTTCCACCAGGAAACACGAAGTGTATTAAGCTTGATTATTTACTTGAATATGTCTCTTCTGACGATCGATTATCTAACTACTCTGATTTCGATATTGTTTCATAAACAAGTAATAACAGTTCTTTGTTATTAATTGTTGAAACAAGTTAGTGGTTAGTATTAGCGGCTACTTGCTTCACCTCCTCGCATGAGTACCAAGTTTTTATGATGGTGATCCTTCCTAATAAGTGTTTCTTTGTTTAGAAAAGTCATTTTTTACCTTTTCTGTGCATAAATCACTTACACTGTAATATCGCGTAAGACTCGTAACATGTTTTACAAGACAAACATAAGCAACAAGAGTCAGACTTGTGGCAAGTAGGTACCTACTGGTGGCACTGAATCTGTCGCAAGGCATAAAGTCTTCGATTGATGGAATAATATTGGTGACTTCTGGTGTTGTTTCACCAATTGAAAGCCTAGTACTATACAGCGACAGATTCAACTCTGTCGAGTGTACATCAAGCCAAATATACATAAGGAGCATGAGTCAGGTTCGTGGTACGTAATATCGGCCAAAGGAGAAAGAGGACAAGACTATAGATACAATATTGGCTTGTTTGTATAAAATATAAAAAACGTAGTAAAACAGCATGGGAATGCAGAAAATGCCAAATTGCGTTACATGTACCATATTGCTTTGGAAGATATCAATTATTTCACTTCACTGGATAAATCGTTGGCAATCGTTACGTTTAAAGGACTTGAAAAGATTACGTTCCGTATTACAATTTCTTTAATATAAGAAATAATCAGATTATGTATATGGTTTTTATAAAATAACGAATGTGCCAACGTGTGAGCAACTTTGTCATAGTGCAAGAGGTTAAAGATCTTAAAGCAACTCAATTTTTTGTCTTACGAAGAGCAACAATTTATATCGATAAATGTTTGCTCCCTGAAGAAATTTACAGAAAAGTGCACGTACAGTGCATGTATGAAAAAAGTCATAATTTGTTTTAAAGATCAAAGAGAGAGCCTAAGAGAAAGAGCCTGAGAGAGAAACAATTTTGTCAATATTTAGCAATATATAGTTTTGTGTTTATAACTGCTCTAGCTTTTCCTTCTTTCGCCTTCGATTACTCGTATTCCAAGCTAAGATTTAATGTCAGCACACATCACAAATCTTTGTTTACATACCGTCAGTTGAGTTTCAGCTCTATACGTGGCAACATTATCAGCGAGCAGCTAAATAGGGAAATTGTGATTTCCCTATCAATATGTTTCCATCCTAGATAAAAATTTAATCCCCTTTGCTGAAGAAAATTTATCAGATGAATGGATATTTGAAGTAGACAATGATTGTAAACACACGTCTAGGAAAGCTAAACAATTTTTGGAGGAGCATAATGTTAATGTCATGTGTTGGCTGGCACAATCACCCGACCTGAATCCGATTGAGCACCTCTGGAATGATGTAGAGAAGAAAAGTAAAATGGTAAAACCTTCCAATGTAAACAATTTGTATAAAATAATCGAAAACGCGTGGAAAAACATTTCAACCAACCGATGCATCACACTTATTAATTCTATGCCTCGTTGCTGTGTTGAAGTGATAAAAAATAAAGGTGATCCAACAAAATATTAATTATTAGTTATGAATATGTTGTACAAATAATAAGACTTACATTTAAATAATAAAATACTTTACATTTTACAAGAAATCTTGTGTTTCCTTATTTAACTGCTCGTAAAATATTCCCCCATTTTTATCAATGCATTTTTTTATTAATTACTAGACAAACTTAATTATAAAGATTATACTCATAAATAAAGCTCAAGAATCGTACTTTCAACAAGCAGAATAGCAGAAATATCGATATTACCCTTAGGATACTGTATTAAGTATGAATAAAAGTTTTTGCCTATTTATATGCTCGCCGTTGTAACTCTGGAAATCGACTGTCTTAAAAAACAATTCCAGATTTATCAACGAATTTCGGTGGTTAAAACGAGCTTCGTTTAAAACAATATGATTTGATTCATCTAAGAATTAGAACCGTCTTCTGCATCCAAATCGGCGACTAAACGGGACTCGAGAGCAGCAATTTGGTGTTATCTCAATTCCCAATTTCGCGTTCCTTCTTAACTGAATTTAGAAAGCCGGTACCAAATACATGAATAAATAAAACACGGCTGGCCAATGGCAACGTGGTTGCGGTACGGCGCTGAAAGGTGAAAACGCTAGCCGAAAATCACGTAGAGCAATAGAAGAGCCAACCGAGGGTTGTCCTTATCGCGACGCCAGCCAGGTGCCGTCACGATGATGCTTCTGCATTCACGAAAGAAGAGTGTCGTAAATAGGGTCGACATGCAAAAGCGAAGCCAGCAGTGGCGCGTTGTATCGTGACGGAGCGATACGAAGGAGGCCATCCGAGGGTACGTAAAGCAAACGAGCCATCTTATCGGTCGGTCCATCTGTACTCACAACGTTTCTAGCTTATCTTTCGTGTTCTCTCGGTCTTTCTTAAACGGACGCGCGGCTATGCGAAGGCGAAACGTTACTCTCTCGCCCTATGCCTGCTCTTTCCCTAAGGAGATCACTTGCTGGCTCTCCCGGTCGGCCATTCCGCCACTTCATCACATCAGCATCTCTGTTCTCCTCTCTATCGTCCCGTCGCATCTCTCCGCTGTTCTGGACATTCTTCCTCTTTCTCTCGGGGCATCCATCTACGCCTTCATCTCTTTTACTCGCCTCTATATAGCTCTTGCTTCCGGGCCGGTTATCCGCGTGTACACGGGGAAAAGAATGAAGAAAAACGAGCGGCGGCTTGAGATGGAAAGTCTTGCCACTCATCCGCGGCTAATCCTCCTTTTCTCTTGAAAGTCATCGTCGCGCCGCACGCTGAATCTTCTTCTCTCGCGGATGGCGTTTCCAGAGAACGCGACCGGATTAAGCTCGACCCTCGACGAATGATCGGGACGATCTTTTTTCTCTCGTTCCACGGCGAGCAGCTTCCGTCGTCTTCTCTAAGAAAATGAGGCTAAGTTGCGGGACAAAGGGAAAAATCATTCCCAACCGCTCGCCGAGAATACTCGTTGCTCGGTGCATCGGGGAAACTCCTAGGGCTTATGTAGGACAGTTTGGAATATTCATCGGTGGTTTGCGAGGAGTTTATTATTGGTGTACAGCGCGCGTGCATCCGCGCGAGGATCCTACTTTATGGAAACCGAGGATTACGGAGGGATTACTAGGTGGATATAATCGCTTATGTTCTTCTTAAAGCCTTAAGCAATGTTAAGCCGCTGGTACGAGCTTTTTATATTTTTCACGGGAACTTCTGGCTGAACTTTTAACTTACAGACGCAGCCCGTTAATGTGGAAATTCTGATTCATGGAATTTTTAAAGGATGTACATGAAACTATTAAATAGTAATTAACATTTATTTAAACGCAGAGGGTAATCATATTTTCAGAACATACGAAAGATGTACTTTAGTGAAAACTGGTGGTTGACAAAATATTTTGTTCAAAATTACTGGACTCTTTAACGACATCGGACATCGATGGATTAAAATTTATAATTTGATTGAACGATCAATGTTTATGGTTAATAAAATTTATCGTCAAGAAATTGACGATTTCTTATTAAAGGAACTAAAACACTTCACTAAATTTTTTTTATATAAAATAGTCTTATAATTTCTTATTTTGTAATCCATGATTCTTAAACTGATTTTTTGAAACATAATCGATATATCGACTTAATATTTAGACAGTACATACTTGCTTGGATATGCTTCTTTCTTTTCACTGTTTTTTGGTTACTTATATGTATAAAGTCACATCTGCTTAGAACCCATTATTTGTGACCACTTAGACTTTTATAAAATATAAATATTATATAAATGTAACAAATTAACAATCGCATACAATTATCTATTTACCTACACAGTTTTAACTATTTATTTATAACACAAATTGTAAAATTTTACATTCTTGAAATTGATCAATATTATTGTGATCTTAATTTTTCCTTTTAATTATATATTGCCGAATATTCTAAGCCGTTCTAGGTGAATTATAATTCTTAATACACTGTTCTTCTTTTTTCAGATCAGATCAGTCAAGTCATAACTCTTTCTCATTTTTGCATTTGTGTTCATTCTATATTACAGGAAACAAAAAACTTTACACCGAAAACGTTAATTTTAATTTTAAATGGAAGCCATTCTGTTATAAACTATAGATTATTGCATCCCAATAATTTTATTATCCCAAACGTTTCGGATGGCTACAAATTTATTCCTTTGCAGACATATTGGAGAACGAATGTTAAAAAAATACAGAAAACTAACGTGTATTAAAAAATTATTTTAGCGAATGTATAAATTCTACTTTAATCAATTTGATACATATGTAGTAGGCAATCTAATTTTTATTAATTTATGGCGACGGGTTTTTAAAGAATTTCCTGATGTAGATCTAAATATGCAAATATCGTCCGCAAAGAGTTAACAACCACCTAACGATGTTTCCTTCGAATCAATTTCGCCGACGAAAACTTTTAATTAAAATTAATATTTTTTACTCGTTCTTCTTTTCTTTAACTTTTCAAAAAAATGAATTTTTATTATTGAATTATAATATAAAAGTTAACTTAAAAATAAATTGCAAAAATGATCTAATCTAAATCCAGCACCCTTGTTATCCCCCCAAGGGTTAAGTACACAGATGTTCCATAAAATAACGTAAACATAAATTACGAGGAACTAAAATCCTACGCAAAGGCACCCATCTATAACAGTTTCCAAATATTTACTCTGCCGCTCATAAATATTAGAACACTTGGCCTGAGCTTTGTCAATCTCCGAATTATTATAACGTTGTGAAAAGAAACCGTACAATGATCATTTGGGGTGATTTTATAGGTTGAATCCTCTACTTTCAAATCTTTAAGTTAAATTTTCTCGAAGATGGTTTTACTCTAACACATTTCTGAAATTCAAACAGCTTTAAAAGTTGAAAGTTTTGTATGCAACTGAAACTACCATGGATTTCAAAATTAAAATTCACACTTTACAACCACTACTGAAAAAATTGATATAACATTTTTTCACCATTTTATTTCACTTTATAAGGAATAACAATGAAAAAACAGTGCAAACCTATTACGGAACTCTAATTAATTTCACTCTATCGAGTACTTTATGTTAAAAAACACACATGATTTGAAAGTTGGACACGTATTGTATGTGTTATTTTACAACGTACAGAAAATAAAATTGGATCTCAAGACAAGTGCCGCGATCATGATCAAAGCTCAAAAACTATTAGCATTGCATGAAACTTGGCGTACATTGCAACGGTCTCATAAACGCTAAAGTGAATTGCAAAAAGCAAGAAAGAAAAGGAATTCCGTGATTCTTTTGACGATCTTTTTGACGTAGCTCATAACAATGCGTTAACTATGATTAAGGTCGAAGAAGTACTGAACTCGAACCAGATAGCGGTAGGGAAACGGAAAAGAAGACCCTTCACAGGTAAAAACTATAAGAAAGATCTGAATAACGGAAGACTATGACTGTATACTTGAAAAATGGTTTCTGGGATCTCCTCTTCTACTAACCCAACAATCAAGCGGTTTTTATTAATTCTCGTGAAAAAGGTAAAGAACCTTTTCCTAGCACGATGCAAAGAAACGTAATTTGTTGACACATGATCGTTGTGTTTCCTTGTTCTTTCAAATAAATATAATCGTATGGCAAAACGTAGCACGCCTACATTCGGTTTTAATTTCCATGCATAAGGAAATGCCACGAATTATGACTCACTCCCTATGTTATATGCGATGTTTAATAATAAATTGAATGATAGTATTGGAAGTCACTGGTAATGTTATTATTTTACACTAAAGGAATTATAATTTCATCAAAAAGTATCAATTAATAAATTTCGAATAAGACGATGCAAGTACATTCGACTCTAATGCGAAATCGTTATAATTTCAAAACTCCAATTCAAATGTGGCACGTGTTCTAGCTAAAATTTGGCATAAATGGTTTCTTCATCAAGTGTCACAATCTATGGGGGCGCGTCAAAAAAAAGTTAAAAGAAAAATGTTGACCTCTATACCTATGGACCACTCTACTACATACTCAGGATATAACGCGTGAGAGTATCACGGAATCGAGTCGAGGTGCGCCTGTGGCGTGATCCCGCCGGTTTCAACGCTTCGCCAAATCTTTGTCCAGTTTAAAAGCGTCCGAAACGAGGGACACTCAGGGGACCGCGTCCGTCCCTATAATTCCAGCTCCAGCTTGGTTCTTTCGTAGAGAATTTCGCCGCGATCGGCGCTGCTAACGATAGAAGTGGAGCACAGTGTCCTACTTTCGGTTCACAATCGGAAGCTCTCTTAGGAACTGCCGAATGGAATTGCCGGTGTAAGAGGAATTCCGCGATTAGACATTTACAGTCTTCGTCGAATCTTCGATCGGATATCGATTTGCCAGCCGATCTTTTTACTGCTGACGACGCCGGAGGCGTGAGCCGAGCTTAAGGGACCTAGCGCCGATCTCTTTGTTCTGCTTCCCATCGCGAGAGCCGAGGGAATGGAGCCGAAGGCAACGAAGGAAAATAAAAGAGGAACAAGAGGGTCTCTCCTTGCACATCGAGACCTCCCGTAAGCGGTACTCCGAGAGCCGGTCTGACCGGTACTCGACCAACCATTGTTGGACACAGCTACAACCACGATCGTCTTCTCGCGCGGCTCTTCGGGAATCATAAATTTTTCTTACGAGTACATACGTGCTCGTTAGCTCTGATTTTTTGCGCATGGGCCTAACGTTCTGTTGACGAGGTCCACATCAAACACGTTGACTATCTCGTTCACTATCCAGCCACAATTTTCTGAACACTGCGCCCATGCAACTTTACGAAACGATTCACTGGATGCGGTCATACTATCGAAGATGTATTAATTCTAAAGAATCTAATTTTAATCCCTTTTAATGTAACCTGTAGATTTTATTACACTTATTCGATATTATAACGTATCGAGTGAATTATCTGGAGCAATATAAAATATTCATTGCCCTATTCAATAGTCGTTAACAAATTATATCATTCTATAACTAGTGGTAAATATTAACACTTTGTTTAAATCGAAATGAAGCGATATTATATTCATTTTTGTCTCGTTGAAATATTTACAAATTTCAATATCTATATTTATAAATAATTTTGACATTTTTCACAAGTGCAGTAAAAGGTAACGTAAGAACAAGGGAGTTAATATATATGTTGCAAGATGAATAATTACATATACAATCAATTTGTTATATAATTCTTCGTATAAGGAAATTTGAAATGGAAATTGATCACGAGATTCTATATAGAAAAATAAATTAGAACGTGTATTTGAAGCTGAAATTGGACGCGGTAATTCAACTTAGGAAGTTCTGTATTCTTTATTATTGTGCAGTTCAAATAGTTTAAATTGAGTTCTACTTCTTTTCACAATATCTGACAGCGAATTAATTTAAAGGGAACTTTACGTAGTAAAGCCATTTGTTTGGATCTGAAACATCTACAACTGCAGATTTACAAGTAGTCAAGGTGACATAAAAAAGTCATTTGGAAGTCGTATCATAGGAAACATTCCCATTCACTTGAAAGTTACTTACGGGAATACGATCATCGCGCAGCTTGTTAATTCTCAACTCACCTGAAACAGAAAAAGATAAAACAATTAAAATTTTTGATAACTGCATATTCTTTTTATATATTTCTCATTACTACCACCAACCATGGAAAAACTTTTATTTTCTCTTAATAATAATGCAGTAAGGCACTTATATCTGCTTGTATATATTTTGTGTAACCGTATGTATTAAATAATGCTTACATTCTTCTCATCAAAACGTAATATATATGAATATGTTTAACTTTACTTCATTTCTGTAACGAAGATTGTATACTAAATATATTCTAGGAGGAAAGGAGTGTCTGTCAGTCCTAGTAGGAGTTATTAATCGGCCGAAATCAAACATTCTAGTCAGTAATCACAATTTCAAGGAAGGAATGTGCGCCCTTAATAAATAAAAAAACAAAGGAGAAAGAAATTATATTTTTTTACATAAAAGTGTTAATAAACCTTTTTCTTTATTCTCTCTAATAATAAAAAAGAAATAAATGTAATTTCAATTTTATGCATTTTTCCAATTAATTCATTGGGCCTCTACTATAATGTCTCATCAGTTTCGATTTTCGTCTTATTTTGGCCTGCAAAATCACCCCTTAGAATGATTACTGTCAGTAAGTCGAACATCCTATATAATTTGATTTACGCGAAAAGCTCCAAAACGCATTAACTACGTAGTCGAGGACTTAGTGTACTCATTTCATAAACTCAACGAATGACAAGGATTCTCGACAGAAGATACAACTTCGTCAATTATGCAACATAAATTCTCTACATAGTCTGCTCGTGACACGCCGCATTCATTAACAGCCCGATCCCATGAACTTTCTACACATACAAGTAACCGAGAACATTTTATAAATACTAACAGAAGTTATAGCACCTTCGCTGTTAATAAGCGACCCTCATTTACATTTTACTGGCGAGTATAAGTTTCACGATCAGCATAATGAGAAAGATGTGTTTCATAAAGCACGCCTACGGATTGAGACATTAGTTGAAAATTGGTAGCGTTCCTTCATGGAATAACCGAAGCAACGCGACTGAAAGTGGGATAACCAGTTTTGTCACTGTGCTAGATAGATGGATGTTGTCACACCGGTGTTATATTGCAAACGTGTTACTTCAAGCAGACCGGTTGTTTGGTATCTCGATATCATTATCCGGTTGATTGCTGAATAATGTCGTAGTTTTTGCGCAATCGTTAATTTTGAAGCGTGAACAACGATTGTGAGACGCGCGCCATTTAAAATGCAGCTACAAGATTAAATTAATGAATAACCGCTTCGTGAATGTATCGAAATGATAAATCACTAAGTGATAAATATCATGTTGGGTGTTTAATGCCGGTTTACGTATGCATTAAATATTCAGTTTGCTTATCGACTACTTTTAAATGACTTTTTGGCTTTACAACCGAATTCAGACAATGCATACATATTTTCGTGATTTATTGACAACGAACAAGTAATCACGAAAGGTGCGAGGAATTATAATAAACATCAAAGCTGTGTACCGTAGAAGCTTTGATTTATGATATTTTAATTAGAATGGATGTTCGTAGAATTCGATGCATTTCTACAAATCGATGCCAATTTTAGGAAAAAACAAGAATTTTAGGGATTTAAATTTATGACTTAAAGCTTTTTGAAAAATTATATTTATTTGTAGAAACAAATGTTACGAGTTTTCATATGTACGTATAGTAAGTGCGTCTCATATAGAATAGACACTTTTTCTTTTAACTCATTTCTTTTATTATACTAATAGAAATGCCAAAAAGATTTCTCGAACTTTTCATTGTTCAGAATCTAGTTTGTATTTCGTTATCACATTTACTTAAATGATATATGTACATACCAAGTAGTTTTACACAATGATGACAATCTCATAAAATAAATCAAATTTTATTTATTCACAAAGAAAATTTTGTCGAGGCCATGAAAGACCCCAATGTGTAATTCCAGGGTTAAAGATCATACTGAACTAAATTATGTACAAAGTTCTTATCGAATCATAGCCCTGAGATGCAGTTCAAAACCATAAACAGTCCCAAGGTGCGAAACTCTAACCAGCATTTAAACAACTGCTAAACTATTAACAAACTTGTATCTTAGAAATGCGATGATCTGGCAAGCATCCCTAACCTATTAAATGCAAATGTATGAGTTACATCGTGCAAATTGTATAAATTAGAAGGAAGAAATTCAGTATAGAATTTGAGCAATGGTGCCACCTTTCTAAAAAGACCATATGTATAGAACATCCAAATTTTAGTATAAAAATTATTTAGTATATAAATAATAGTATAGAATGTGCCAAATTTTTTCGCTTTTTAGAATTTCTGACCTATCCTACACGCGTATTTGAAATTGATTTTTAATTTAATAATATTTGAACACGTACGTCGCACATCGAACTAACCTTGTGTAATTTTGTATAACAGTGAATAATTTTTAGTTGCACGAATTCATGTATATATTGTAAGTTTATTTTAAATAAGACAGTTAAATCAGCTTCTAACGAAATACAAAATGAATATTAAGATCGAATTTGAGAGAAATGAGATCGATCGGGTAAATGGAACACGTGGTGCATTTAATTTGAAAATTTTATGACTTATCATAACTATACTGTATTATAGGTCGTTGAATCTGTCTTTTTGTCGAATAAGAATATCGAAAAAAATATATAACTACTTTTCAACAAAATAATGATGACTTTGAAATTTCAAAAATGTAATAGGAATATTATTGTTTTCTTGTGTAGAATCTCTATCTGAAATAGATCCCATATGCTATGAGACACCTTATATAAAAAAAAACACCCCAGGAGAAAGTTGCAATGTTCGATGAAATAAATATAATGATGAAACATAATTTTTTTAAAGGTTACATTTTCAAAATTTCGAGGTCACCGTTATGTTTTTTAATGGAAGTTATATTATTTTTTAATATTCTTATTCAGAAGAAAAAACAAATCCAACGACTTACAATACATTATGGTTACCATGAGTTATAAAATTTTTAAATTAAATGCACCACGTGATCCTTTCATCCGATCCATCTTAAATTTGACACAAATTTTTGTTTACTAAAAGGATAATTTTGGAGAGTGGCGTGAAAAAAATTCGTTGGTCAAAATTTAAGGCCCACCTTTCAGTGTACATGCAAACGTATTTTTTTTATTTTTAAATTTATTTTTGCTTTAGAAATATAGAATATGAAATAGGTCAAATGGATTTTAAATAGCCTCGAAAGGGGAAATTTAATGGATTTAGCTAAGTCTACTATAATCCCGTGGGAGTCGTTGCCTACCGGACAAATATTAATAGGTCATTGTTTCTTGTGCAGATATGGAAATAGCGGTATAGAAGTTGTTGCAATATAATTTAGGGTACCAGTAGTAAGTGACCGATATCAGAAGGTACAAGCTGTAATGGGAAATATGGAAACATTATCAATTTTGGTCCTAGGATGGCAACGGTGTTGGCATCGCTACTAACACAAAGGAACACCAAGTAAAACGCATTAACGAACTTGGTGTGAGTTGACGTTAGTGTAGCGTACTCAAACGTACTTAACCTAATAATGGTACCAAGCCAAGCCGAAGCACTAAACTTGACTTTGTCGTGCCGATCTTCTACTACGAAAATCGTATATACTAAAATGTTAAATGATAAGTCTACGTCATAGAAGATTACGTCATCAAATGTGCCATCCAGATTAGTGGATGTATTATAAGAAAAAAGTGATAGTTTTAGAATAAACGTTAATTCAGTTTGATACTATAAGTAGTACAATTTATATCCTCTTAATCTGAAGTAGTAACTCGTATGCAATTATTCGACGCACACATTCCATGTAAAAATTTGAAAATTAATGTGTAAAACTTTCTTTTTAGCATTGTAACATTAGTAACTTCCAATTAGATTCATCGCTAGGTAGTCGATTCGTCGTTACAATGGAGGTGATGGCCATTTTGACGCCTTAGAAAAGAATAGCAACATGGGTAATAAAGGTCGGGACATACCATGAGACAATGCTCGAATAGGATTGGCTCAGAGTTAGCCGAAAAATCGGCCACGTCGCCGCTGCAACTGCCTATTTCTTAGGGTTCAAACTAAAGCAATCCTAGGATATGTATAGAGTAACATCACGTCACTCGTTTTGCTGTTCACGTTTCTGACAGTCGATTGCATATTGTGAGATCGGGCTAAAGTACCCTTTCGTATCATAGTTGACCATGTAGAATCCCTGAGTTCGGTAACAATTCTATTATGACATTTCTGTTAATCGTTTCTAAGACCCCTGCATCGCTAGTGCGTCAACACCGTGCAAGCATTTAGGTAAATTTAGTTTATTTCAATTTTCTTTATCCGCGACAACTTTTACGCTAAACATTATTCTATTGAACTTGTTTCTTTAAGAGTATACATAATGTTCTTTATTAAACAGAGTTGCTCAATTTCTCAAACCCATTATTATATTAACCGATTATAGTTAAACTGTTCGAATTTCAATTGCGATTTCCAGCTTTTGGATCGGGCGCGTGTTATCCACTGCATACTCAGAAGATGGGGCTGAGTGTGCCCCAAAGAGAACAAAGAGTTTTTGATAATATGAAGTACGTATCATTTATTGTGCAATCACATATTTCGTTATACCTTCTTCAAGTTTAATAAATAAGTTTACTTTGTGTGTTTAAATCATTCAGTTTCATTACCTTAACCCAACATAAACGATACCACAGTAATATAATTTTATCGCTCGAGTTATATTATATTTCTTAATTTAAAGTTACGAGACCAACTAACATTTCTTGCGGCTCCCCAATTTCGCATCAGGTTCGTCCACTACTTTCTGAATATCCAAATACGAATTCTTGTGACCTAGCAACTACCCGATTTCGTATCAGGTTCGTCCATGCATCTATTACCAACCTGCGGCTTCCTGATTTCGCATCAGGTTCGCCCGTATTCTACAGCTCCTTAATTTCGCATCAGGTTCGTTTGTGAATTCTCCAACTTCCAAGCAGCTCCTCGATTTCGCATCGAGTTCATCTGCACCGTCTTATCCTGGTGTCTCCTCGATTTCGTATCGAGTTCGTCCGTGCATCTCATTAACAAAATGATACCATTGTTGAGTCATCAAAGTACAAATTTCACTTCCATCATCGTCTCAAGGCGAAACACAGTAATTTTTGTAACTCATCGGAAAATTTCGTTGCAGCGTGACGGTTACAATGTTGGATTCCGCGAGAGCCCAGGCAGGGTCATAAAGCTCCATTTTGTGTCCACATATAGGTACAACCGAAAGACTTTTGACAGCGGAGTTATCCCCATTCTCCAGTATTAGTTTATCCCCTGTGCTTGCAGAACAAGCCAGTTACTCCAGCACCTTTGGCTAACGAGTATATTACTAAACAGTATCACTAATAAACAATTTTCAATCACCACCAACTCTCGTGATATTATTATTATTATTGAAATATTATTATTTCATATATTAATATTATAATTTCAACGCGACTCCACAATATTATTTTGTTTGTGGAGACAGTGTATCTGCATAAAATTTCGCGGATTCACTATGTTAACAATAACTGTAAACCATGCCGATAAAATAGTATGCGATCTACGTATATAATATGTATGCATGTAAATAGACGCGTGACCTATTGTCTTGAGACTAACGTACTTTGTATGTGTGTATACAGGGTGTTCGGCCACCTCTGAGAAAAATTTCAATGGGAGATACTAGAGGCCAAAATAAGATGAAAATCAAGAATACTAATTTGTTGATTGAGGCTTCGTTAAAAAGTTATTAACGTTTAAAGTTCCGCCTGTAGAACGGCAATCTGTGAACAGCTGCAAGCAGGCGATAGTGGTTCTCACTCAGCATAAGAAACTCTACTTACTGACGTATCGACAGCCTTACAGTTTTCTGATCGAGAACCACTAGGACTGGCCTGCCTCAACCTATCGCGCGCACGTAGCTGTCGCAGACTGCCGTTCTACAGACGGAACTTTAAACGTTAATAACTTTTTAACGAAGCCTCCATCGACAAAATGGTATTCTTAATTTTCGTCTTATTTTGACCTTTAGAATCCCGCATTAAAATTTTTCCCCGGGGTGTCCGAACACCCTGTATATTCATCATTATAGTATCAGACACGCAAAATTCCTGTGTAATAATAAATACTTATATTTGTAATAAATTTCTATTGTGAACTTTGTATTCATCTTAAACAAACTGGTATTCCAAACATATAGCATTTCCTTTCCTATTAGTAGCGAAAATGAGCAATCAAAACTCATGCGACGGTATCCAGAAATTTCGAACGCAACAGTTGAAGCTTCGACGGGATAGTTAAATCCATTGTACACACCAATTTACGTCACTTACCAACTCGATCAAAGGCAAATTTTGCATCCAATTTTCCTTCCAGCTCCTCCGGTATCTTATCCTTGCCTTTTTACAAGATTTCAAATACCGTCGGGTACGTACTTCGCACGAGATTCGATGTAAATTCCACCGGCTGACTGTTTGAATATTCAAGCGACCCAGTTAATCGTCTCCGCCCGCTTCCGACAAAGAAGCTATCATTATCAAAAGCTAACCAGCGCGGAGCGTTTTTATCGGGCAGCTGGTGTCATCTGAAATCGTTGTTAACTCGATCGTGGCTATCGATTCTGGTCGGGCCGCGTTTACCATGAAGAGTCATGAATTTCAAATGCACGTTCCATCGTGTAACCGTAGCTGAAGCTTCGGTATCCGTTTCTCTGGTTATCGATCGAACGACATCGAAGCCAAGAAGGCGGATATCAGAATCGTCAAATGACAGCTCCCTACTCGTTCACGGTGTGTACTATCCCTCCGGTACCGTTCACTTCCGAGTTACAGAGGCTTTCGTTCGGTACCTTTTCCTGGAACGATTCGCGAACGCGCGGTTCCGCGGAGCACATGGTCGAATGGGTCGAAGATTGCCTGAAAACCGTTTACGTATCCCGGCGAACATCAACTGAATAATTAACCCCGCGAACACGTTAACCTTCCGGCACCGCTGTCCGTGTCTTCTCAACAATTTCCCTTTCTCCTTTCCCCGCTGCTCGACCGACCCAACAACGCGAATTGATAGTCCTCGATAATGCACGAGAAAATCAGCTAACCGGCTATCCGTGACTGCGGTTCTTTTATAATCTGGCTACCAATGGGGAGCACGTCCAATGCTAACCAAGATGGATGATCTAGCCTGCTGGTTTATTTATCAGACGAGAAGCGATCTCGAATAGATAGCTGGACAAGAACGAACAAGGATATGCAGCGTATAGGAGCATCGTGCAATGGAGAGGACACTCCAGATACGTGCAATTTTCGAGATGGAGCCTCTTTCAGAAGATTAACCCGTTTGGGAAAAATACTACCGATGATGATACCGCGATAGAAGCCTTGCATTATCACCGTGGATCAGAGTGAATCGTAATTTTCTAGGAGCTAGGTTGGGGATGCATAGTCCTTCACCATTCATGAGAAAATCGATATCGTTGCAAACGTTGGATTTCGAATTTTCGAACGCTTCCTTTTTAACTTCCCGTAAATGGTGTAGTGCGACCCAACAGTGAATAAAACAGGAATTATTCACGATTTTATAGGCATTGTTCTGCCTTGAAATCGTGTGCTATTTAGTTGTAATGAAAGGATTAAATATGGGTCCTTCGGTTACAAGTTCTACGCACGCTCTTCCGTGGTCCCAGTATGAAACCAATGGCAATATACGAAGTGTCCCATTTACATCAACCAAGTTAAATATCTTAAATTGTTTCAGAAGACACATGATCCGATGTAAATAAGTTGTTCCGATATGGATGCATCGAGTTTCTTTTTTAATTATAGCTCGTCATTTCCTTCGCAAAAGCTATTTAGTCATTTATAAGTAAAATAATTACTACCAAAGATATTTTAAATTTAGTATTGGTGATGTCAGCATTAGTAGTACAAATACGTACCTTTTTAAAGTAATGTAAAATATCTTCTAAACTAACGAATTTTTGCTATATGTGATTTAATGTTTTTATGTAGGCAATGACTCTCCGTGTTTATACGTCTACATTTAGTTTTTTTAATAATTACTTTAAATAACTGCAAGCAATTACTTCATACCTGACATGTGATATCAAAACCACAGAAATTAAATCAGACTTGGCCGAGAACAAATTAGGAAAACAATTATAGTGCAAAAAGTTAATAGACTCAGACCTAACCCAAACCTATAATTGTACGAAAAATTCGTTTGATACGTAAGGTGGCCCCATATCTTTGGGGGACCAACTGTAATTCAAGCTTGGTTATTTAACCCGAGTGCACCCTGTATAATTGTTGAAATAGGTTCAACACATGGTCGATGTCGGTGTTGTACGTCGAGCGAAGGGTCGCGCGCCGTCGAGTGTGGAAGAAAACGAAAGACGAGAGGTCGGCAATTTCGCCGCGTAAGAACGCAATTACGGATCAGGCAACGTAGAGCAATCGGGATTGCGGCGTACCGGTTGCCACGCCACGCCATACCACGTCGTGCCAATTTTAAGTGCGCGTCTCTTTTCGTCGGGTCGCAGACGCCGCGCGGCTGGCACCGCCGAGCAGTCGGAGGCGCGAGGATTTAATTAAGGCGTTAATTGGAAAATGGCGAGGCTTAATCGGCCCCCATTTCCTCCCCGTGAAAAGCTACGACGATAACGACCAACTTTCCACCCGCAACTTCTGACCTCCGTCGTATCCCTTCCCGCGTCTTTCCGGTCTGCGGCGCTATCTTCGTGACGTTGCGCCTCCTCAGGGAGGATTGGTTACTCGAATACGTTCCCAAATTGGGTTCCGTACGAAGTAACGTCGGAATAAGACACCGTGACCGTGTAAACGTGGCCCGTGAAACTCAGGAAAGTTCTCTTCTTTTTTTAGACGGAACAAAAAGTTTCTGTACAAACTTTCGCGTCGCGAAGGAAACACAATTTGCACGAACATTCTAGTATAATGTAAATGTGACAACTTCGTAGGAATTTGGGAAATATCACACTGGCAGGCTCAAGAATTGTTCGTCAAGTAGGAAGTCTGCGTAAAGGTAAGAAAGAGACAAAAGGCACAGTGGACAGTGTATTTACACGAGACTATTACTGAGTGAGAACGGATGTTTGAAAGATTTACAAAAGATGAAAGTTCAGGAAAATAGTAAGAGGAAAGCAACAACCAAACATATATATACAGGGTGTTTGGCCACCCCTGGGAAAAATTTTAATGGGAGATTCTAGAGGCAAAAATAAGACGAAAATTAAAAATATCAATTTCTTGACTAAAGCTTCGTTAAAAAGTTATTAATAATTAAATTAAAAAATTTCAAATTATTCTAAAAAAATTATTCTCGATTGTAGGGGTCCATTACAATCATTTTTGGTCATTACACATACCCCCGAAATCCTACGCATTTTCGAGAAAAAAATTCCTAACCGAAAATATAATCCGAGATCTGAAATGGTACCCCGAAATTTCATGTGAATCTTTGAAACATCATAACTCCTGAACGGATTGGACGATTTTAATGTTTCAAAATGCAAACAACGCGTATTTTGGTGAAGAATATGTAGAAATTCCAAGAATATTCGAAAAATTATTCCTTGACTCCGCAAAATAAGAAAAACCCTATAAAAATGGTCCAATATTCAAACATCTATAACTCCTACAATAGTAAACGTATCTCAATGAAATTTAGTGTGGAAGTAGAGCTCATGGATGCCTACAAAAAAGTACTAAACAAAATTTTCGTAGGACGTGAAACAAATTTATTAAAAATGAAAAACGAATTTTTAAGAAAAATAGAGAGGGGGTAGGTGCCTAAATTCTTCGGCGAAAAAAACAAATTTCAAATCGTTTTGAAAAAATTATTTTCGGTTGCAGGGGTCAATTATAATAATTTTTGGTGAATAGACCTACCTTCGAAATTCTACCCCCTTTATAGAAAAAAAATTCAGTTTGGGCGGAACTTTAAACGTTAATAACTTTTTAACGAAGCCTCCATCAACAAATTAGTATTCTTAATTTTCGTCTTATTTTGGCCTCGAAAATCTCCCATTAAAATTTTTCCCAGGCGTGGCCGAACACCCTGTATATGCGTTAGTAGTATCGTAACGGTACTAAATAAAATGGAAATTTTATATGTTAATCTCTCGAATACATATTTCTTAGTCTAATCGTATTGTACTGTATCTTACTTAAATATAATCACAGGAATGGAAAATTGTTTACTATAGCGAAAAACTCAATTTCTAAACATTAGTATATAATATTAAACCCAACGTACTATAAATTATGATGGTACAAAAATAGTTACTAAATAAAAAATAAAGAACACAAAACTTGAATGTAAAAAGAAATGAATAAATATACAATAATTATGTGATGGCAATAAAGATTAATGAAAATTCTATAAAACATATAGTGTAGTACTTTATTACTTATGTAGTGTGTGTTTGATATAATTTTCTCATATATTCTGTTGCATAACTATTTTCATCTTTTTATCGTTTGTGTTTAATAACTATTTTAGTACCATTATAATTTACATTTTCACCATTGAAGGAATTGACCAAAATGTTTTAATGTATATTATATTCTGATTTTTGGACATTGGGATATTCGTTATACTAACCAACTTTCCATTCTTTTCAAATTTTACTTTTAAAAACAGGGATTAAATGAACCATGAAGGAACGGTAAATAATTTTGGTTAAAATTGTGAAACGATGCAAAAAATGCAACAATTGTTCCATCTGCAATTTCAGTATCTGTCGTTACACTGGCTGCCTCGGGCGATTCAGCAAATCACGAGATTTTTCCAACTGAAACGCAATTCGCCCTTTCAGCGCAAGCATTTTCCACCATCCCCGAAGTCTGCGCGATCGCCGAATCGCGCGCGCCTTTTAATCCTACTCGACTTCCTCCCCCAAGGTCGTAACCCTTGCGAGCCCTTATCTCAGTCACCCTCGTTTCCTATATCTTTCTCTCCCCTTTCATCGCGACAGCCCTAAACTCGGAAGCCGGCTGGCTCAGCTCGCGAATTTTTTATCTTATTTCCTGTCAACGAACGTAACTGATACACTAACGCACATGTACCAATGACAAATGTTGTCTACTAGTTTTACAATAATTAGTTATACTGTTACAATACGTTCCAGCAACATTCTCTTCCACGGAGTACAACATAATTTAAACGCTCTTCCGAAGAATGCTCCTTAGCCCCTTAATAGCAGCATGGATGAAAATTCACTCGAGAGAGAATATAAATATTTATTTTGTTTACCGCTAAACTTGTGTTTTAAAGAGAATATAATTTTCATTTTACTTGCAATATTACAACTTACACAATAATGTTGTAATTATAGTGTGTGGGTGAGAATTCACCCATAGTACCATTAATGTAACGATAAAGTATCGTACCAATTAAGGGATAATAACCAAAACATTGATGTTAATTTGAAATTTATTAAACTTAAACTTGTTCGTTTAGCTGATGGTATAAAACGAAATACGTACTTGAATGTATTTTGACATAAATTTTTTGAAAATAACCATTCAACAGAAATTATTATCTTTTATATCGAACTTCGCGGATTCTATAAGATTAACAATCATATAAAAGACTATCTTTATCAGAGAAGTCTTGAAAGTGTAACTTGAGCCTTTATGGTCATGGAAATTAACATTAGGATAAAGATAAATATTTGAGATATTAAGAGGGTCTTCTACTGTAAAACGCGTTTTTGTATGTTTTCCATGGTATTTTTTTATAGAGAAACTATGCAAGTTCTTACATTAGCGTTTCGCATATATATTTATTACTCTTTCAATAATATTCACAAATTTTTACAACGAAGAATAGTCAAAATTGGTGGCAGTACAGAACCCCGTACGCAGTCGCGTACCAAAAAAGTGACCTAATGCCTTCCATGATTCCAGCTGTTTTGTTCCTCTAAGTCAAAAAATGAAAAAGATTCTTAATTAAAATACATTTTTCTATATCTGGTACTAAAAGGACAGAAAAAATTCATAATTTTAAAAAATGGCTGCATTTTGAAGTTGAAATATCGATTTTTTTCATGTTTTTAACTTTATCAGGCTAAACAAAAAAAATAGAAACAGTAATGATTTTGACTTCATTCTAATATGCACTATAGCGATACATGTACTGAAGGTACACGCCAAATTTGAACGAAATCGGTCGAGTAGATTTTGAGATATCATGGAAGCCAATTCAGAAAGGATAGTTTTGAGAAAAACGCTTCTAAACAGAAGGATCAGACCGTTTAAACAGGTATAGCTCGACCGAGCAATACGTATATCTTCGTTAATTTTAGGAGTTCATATTTCGAAGACTATATTCTTTAAGCAAATGCAAAAGGAAAGTCGAATTTTTTGACAGTTTACAATAGAAAACACCCTTAAATATGAAAGCTGTGCTTTCTTTGTAATTGATTAGAATAATCTATTCACAATTTCAAAATGATTCGAATATGAATGATTATGAAATACAGGTAACAGTAACTTCGTCAAAAAAACGTGCCTTTTGAATAGAATTTCCGTTATATTGAAGAGAAATAATCACACTTTTCGATGTCACCAACAATAAATTTATGATGTTATCTTTCGTAGACTACAAGTTATGTCAAATGTCAAGAAATTTTTATACTTTGACAGCTCCTCTTTAAGGGAGGATTTCATTCCTTAGATACTAACTGAAATAGAATCATAATTTACTTCCTGGCCATTATGGAACATTTAATTTGACTATTCTCCAGCAATTTTTAAGTGATCTTAAGAGGATATTCTAGTCTAGAGTTTCATTTTTTTAGCCTTTTTAGGGATATTTTTTTTTGTAAAAAAAAATATAAGTTTCTTAATTTCGATATCACGTATACACATTTATTTATGTTTTACGAATGTTCACAATCTTTTTCAAGTAAAAATAATCAAAACTGACTGAATTATATATCATTGAAAAATAAAAAAATGAAAAGCATTCTTGATCAGTATGATTGTAATTATGGTATGAATCAAAATGAGAAAAAAATTGTTTTTACAAAATGGTGGTGCTTTGAATTGCGAATATTGATTATTTTGACCTTTTTGCATATATGTAGTAAGTTAAAAAGAAAGAGGGATTCTTTTTTATAATTTTGGTTCGCACCTTAATAACAATCATACTAATAAAAAATCCTTTTGATTTTTTCAATTCAGATAAGCAGCATGGTAGGACACTTTCTTTTAAAGAAATCTTGTTCAATTACATATCTACATAATTCAGTCACTTTTGATTATTGTCACATGATAAAATTTGTAAACATTCGTAAAACACAAATCAATATTGATTTGTAAAGAAATCCCTTAACAGATAAAAAAAGAAATTAAACTCTGAACTAAAATACCTCCTTAAATCGATAACCAGTTACCGTACACCTAGCGTACGTAAACCCGTTTCACATCTACCGTTCAACATCAAATTTCCTTTTCACAAAACAGAAAGTTCGTACGAAGGGAGAATCAATTCGATCGATCTCTGCGTATTTTCCCCGAGAAGCATCACGCGTATTTCCGGTTCTGGCACCACCACCGAAATTCGGTACACCCTTTACATCGCCGCCCCTCGTACCTCCAGATATTTACAACAGATTGCGTCACCGTCAGAACAAGATATCATATTTCGTACATGTCACGATCAACGAGCAGATTGGATATTCTATTTCTACGCTCGACGATCACCGGGGGGGTGGCCGGTCCCTTCTTATCTTTCGATTGATACAGATTTTGCCGACAAAAAGCTCGCGCGCCCGATACACTGGCAGGGTTGCGCGAATAACGCGACTGCCGGATAGCGTCGCCCCGGTGATTGATACACGTGTGTTGAACACGCTGCGTGATTGATGCTACCAATCGACGTCAATACGCTGTCGAGTTATCTCTCTTCGGCATCGTGCATCAAACGCTGATCTACTTAGGTAGCTACTATGCACGCCGTAACTTCACTCGGAATCGCCCGATGGAGAACGCCCACGCGAGCTACACGCCAAATCGCTGTTCCCCATGACAGCATGCAGCCGGCCATCGTTTAATTTACCGTGAAAATTCCGTACTTACAAAACTGTGATTATGATGCATGGCTTCGCGAAGAAACTCGGAATATGAAAGACGGACGAGGGAAACGGATGTTCGATTGTGCATGTTGCCTCGTGCAACGTTGATCGAGTAGCTGCACAGTGCAACATTCGTGCAATGAAATTTATCAATTGATGCAATCTAATTAAGTACTAATTTTGTTTTTTTAATAAATGCTAATGAAAAGTGATATTACGTTTTGCTTTTAAGCTGTACAGCAGACTTCGCCGAATTTTATCTGCGAATAATTAATAAGAATATTAGATTCCTGCCTTTCGAGGAAAATTAAAAGGTTATGGCATAACTGGCATCTTTCTAAATTGAATACACAGCTCTGTATTAGGAATGTTGTGTTCGGTATGCCTCAGGGTTCCCATCTTGGACTCCTTTTTATTTTTTTTTGTATTATAAAATTATTATTTTATTTTATTTTGTCTTGCGTCGATAGCAATCGAGGTTTGACTGAAGGTTTCCATTCTTTATTCCAGGAGCCTTTTATTTTAGTTTCGAAGTGTGCAAGTTTTCTGTGAAAAGATAAATCGATACTATGTAGCGTTGGCTATTTCTCTGATTGCTCTATTAGCTTTTTTATTTATATCTGTGCCTCAAAATTAATTAAGTGATCGTAAGTGGAGTAAAACTGACGGAAACCGTTTTGGAGTTTAAAAATTAATAAGTTTTCTAGGTACCACCAGAATCTATAATTGATGATTTTTTCCATCAGATTGCTGTTTTGCCTGGTTTTAAGATTGGCATTACTATTGCTTCTTTCCATTCGTCAGAAAAGATATTTTGTATCCAAATGCAGTTGAAATGAGACAGCTAATAGTTGAAAGCGTCTTGTGGAAGGTCGCATAAGAATGTTGGAGCATTTATATTTTGCCCTTATATTTTTCTAGATTGTGGTGGAAGAGGACCAAAATATAGTTGATCAAAACTTTTAATAAAAACATACAACTCAGCTCGTAGAATTATGAATTATTTGAATTAATTCTCTATAATAATAAGCTTTATAATCGCAAACTGCTGATACCGTACCATTTATCAATATCCGATGTTTCTCGATAATTTCATATGTAATTAATAATACCAACGCGTACAATACAGTTTATAATTATTATGATAAAGCACTTGAATGCGTTAACATCTGTTTCCAGTAGTTTTAACATGATCCATCTATTTAAATTTCGCTTAAAATAATGGATAAACTCGTGGTCCTATTTCTAGTTACTGATGCTTTATGAACAATACAAACTGTAAAACTATCAAATTAATTGATTGTTAATATATATACAACTAATGAATAAACTAGAAGTCATTTAAAAACTACAACTTGAGTATGAGAAAATTTTTGTGGTATTTTTATTAAACTAAAATAAACTGGGTTGCGCGGAACAAAATAAATTATTAACAAATTTGTTATAAATACTCTACCTTCAAATAAGTAACGAACTTAAAATTATAGATGCAGTATGAACAGAATAAAAGAATCATTTACTCTCTTCAATACTTCTATATCCACGTCTCTTGTTGCATAAAGATATATTCCTTCAGTCAGAGTTTATTAATATTTTAGCGCAGTGCGCTGGCTTCGCTCGCACTGTGTATGCTCTCACTCTTACTTCCATATCTGAGAAACGAACGATGCAAATTTAATCCAGTTTCTTCTGTCTTATGGAGAAAGGAAACAGTCCTTAAATGACATGACACGTGTCTCGATAAAATCGATTCTCCATAATATTCTCTAGCTTTGAAATTCTCAGCGTAGATACGTGGATCTTAAATAATATTTTAGCGCCACGCTGAAAAATGTCCATTAAATTTTTATTTTTTTCAGTTCTGTTAACTTGGATGGAAATTACTTACGAATATAAAGTGTAATAAAATAATGATGTAAATCATTATTATGAAAATTAAAAATTACAAAATACGTAATGATAAAGACCGCTACTGAGTCTGATAATAATTAACATCATTGTTGACAATTAAGCTATTATTTTGCTTTAGTTCATGTTTTTAAGAAACTTGTAATAACTATAGAATTATTTTCATTTCTATATTCGGTAACTGTCATGTACAAGAACGTTTCATAAT
The DNA here is from genome assembly GCF_051014445.1 of Colletes latitarsis. Taxonomy (NCBI): domain Eukaryota; kingdom Metazoa; phylum Arthropoda; class Insecta; order Hymenoptera; family Colletidae; genus Colletes; species Colletes latitarsis. The sequence continues at coordinate 5,505,844 of NC_135139.1, read as the reverse complement.
GGTAAATTATGATAATGAACACAATAGACTACATTTACATTTTTGAGAACAAAATTTTAAACTAACTGTATACTGTATATTATATTATGTCAAGTATTACACATACTGAATATAATATAAATAAAAATATAATTACAAATTTGAACATTTTGTATTTTATCCTGAAAACAAATTTATTTTAATAATATATTTACAGTTCGTAATACATATTGCCTGATTATCTCAATTTTGGCACTCGAAAGATTTTTAATTTCTCAAAGTTGCTTTGGAAGATCTTAATCTATTTGAATCTAGTATTGGGTTTACAAATGATTATAATAAAGACATTTAAAACTATAAATAATAAAAGTTCATTGTATTTCTCGCTAAATACATATTCGCGGAACATATTAATTGCCTCTGACACTAGAGATTAAAATCGACTAAATTATTTTATTTATCGCTCTTCTTTCTCACCAAAATATATAATTAGCCTAATGTCAATCATACAGTGATACTACCTTGCGAAAGGAACTGTAAGCAAAGAAAGAAGATACAGTTTCTCAATTGTCTCGACTTAATTGCCAATTATAATTAAGTAGTGTCTATTAATTAAGTAGAGTTTCGAAATGGAAGCGGTCTCCTATTAACGAGGGCCCGTGTTCGATGCCTGGGGACTTGGCCGTTTACGCGGGTGGCTACGCAATAATTCGGCCTCGCCAGCAGCCGGATTATCGCAGTACGGCTATTTTCGCGATAAAGCTCCTTTCCTTCGTAATTGCTTCGGTGCCGTTGAAACAGCTGCGCGTCCGAAATAACGGGAATCGACTTACACCCTTTGAAATTTGCCCCCTCTCGACCGCATCGAGTATCTGCGTTCGACAAACAAACTTTCTCGGCCCCCCTTTGTTGCAACGGCGGGCCGATTTTTCGTCGCTCAGACAATTAAAACTCCCGCTGGGACGCGTGCATCGAGTCAAATCGCCGACATGTCTTCCGTTTACTGGACTTTTCGTTGATAACAATTCTTACGGAGAAAGACCGAATAATCATGACAAGGTTACGAACAGGACGCTGTAAATTCATACACGAGTACCTAATGAAACAAACCGAACCATCAACCTGTAACCTATGCAACAAAATCATAATGACCAATCATCTACTATATGAATGCAAAAGATGCAACGTTCAAAAACAAAAATACAAAATAACATCACCTATAGCCTTGATGTCACAGAAACATATAGAAAATATCCTGAAATAGCTAAAAGAAACCATCTACCACAACATATAACCACATCAAAAGAAGAGAACCCAGCATCGAATCGTCGCTAATGACTCGAAGGTCGATACGACGTAAAACATGAATTAAAAAAACAAAGAAAAAACAATCTTACGGAATCAAGGAATCTTCCAAATTTTTAAAAAAACTCGATATTTTTATGAATTTTCTGAAAGTTTAAAGTCTTAACTCTGGAATGACACAGTTGAATCTTTCGTGACCCTTAAACTTTCTTTATGAATAAATAAAAGGTGATTTATTTTATGAGTTGACATTATCCTGTAAATATCTTGGTATACATAAATATTAACCAGAACCTGAACAATAGAAAGTTCAAATGAGTGCAATTCTAGAAGAGTACTGAGTGGTTTCCCCTACCATATGACTTGTTTACCCTTGATCCCTCTAACTTTCATCCTTTCGCGCAATCTTATAGGATCACACTTGATCTTTTTGTATATCAATATGGTGTAAAAGCAGAAGTATTAATAAATAGGATACGAGTTAATTTTTAGTCTACCGCTAAGAGATACTTACATTATACATGAATGACATTTCTATCGCTAGACATAAGTATGAAAAGACGCATCGAACGAATGCTTCGTGTATCGTGTAAGGTAAGATTTTTTTTAATTGGACTTTGAGAATCAGGCACTAGATAACGACGAAAGTGGAGGCCTAATTACGCTGCAGAACTGGGCGCGACAATGTGTCTCTTTCTATTCATCAGTGTAACTGTACTTTCGTCAGTGGCCCGATAAAAGCGGTTTCTTACCAAAGATACTTATCTGCCGATTTATTCCACCATCTATAGCATGTATAGTCCGGGCCACGACATAGCGAGGTCGTAAACTCGAATAGATGTCAAAATTTACAGGTTTCAGCTCCCGGAACAAGTGAATTGACAGAAATACGAGCAACTAAGGGCCTTAGACCATGGTCAGGGCCGTACAAAGAAATATTTTATCTAGTGTCGCCATTTTTAGAGGTATCGTAACAGGTAAAGGTCTTACTCAAGTCTTTAATATCTTAATTTACCTGCTTATAATATATACAGGTAGAAAATGAAAAAAGGTAGTGCAGTTACGAATACAAAAAGACATTGTAAATATTTCAGGTAGTAACTAGTATTTACATGTTTTCCATTTGTAAATAAAATACCATTTATTAATTGAAACACAAAATCATATCTACGCTACCATTAATTTATTATTGACACCCTCAAGCAGAATGTGATGTACGGCCCTAAGAGCCGCAACAGGAGTCGGTGTCGACTCTCAAGAGTTTAGTTTACAACCTCGCTATATTGTGTCCCGGACTATACATATTACACGAACTTCGCGACTACGCTTTTCTTAATTATATTTATTACTTTTTCCGCTTCGGTACTCCAACGAAAAACGGAACCAATAATTTCTACGCGATCGTTGAATTTATTAATGTCACGTTTGCCAACTTTATATAACGTATTCCGCATGCTTTATCCCCTGAGGGATTATCCTGCGACTTTAAATCATTAACTTAGCAGTCAGAGGATTACGCAACGACAGACTAATTTACCAAACTAATATACGGCCTGGTGGAGATTAATCATTCGAATTTGCAGTACCATCTTTCGTTCGAATCCACCTCCGAACGATGAATAATGCACGCAGGAATGTAAATTCTATTGAGTCCAGCGTGTTGAGGTTTGTGGATCGAGGCAGTGAAACTTTACTTTTGGAGGTTCATTTAACGATAGCGATAGAAATTAATGTTAGTTTAAGACGCGGGTGTACTGTAGGCTTGTTTTGTACTGACTGCTTATAACCGATACAACTTTAAACCTATGGCATACAAAGTCATTAGATGTCACGTAGTGTTGTGGTACAAACAACGCTCATATAATTATATTTATATTGTATATATTGTAATCTACTTTACGTTTTAAATTAACGGTATACTCGAAAATTTATAAAGAAAAAACTACATATGCAGTGGTTTGGTTTTTTAAAATTTACCTCGCGTATTTAGCCAATCTTACCGAAGAATATCTGCAACTTTTCGTGAATGAATAGTTTCTACAATACAGACTTAATGAAGGACGTAACAAATTTGTTTCCTTATAGAAACAATTGGTAGTTAGTATTATCAGCTAGAGAAAAAGAATACTTTGTTAAAAATCAGAATAAATGAAAAAAAATCCGAAAATTCGCAAAATAACATATGTTCCACAAGCTATTCAAATTTCAAGTCAGAAGCTTCGTAAGCTTGAAAGTGGGACTTCGAGAAAAACGATTGAAGTTTCTCGTCGCCATTCTTTTGTCGCAACAAACAGCCTACTTTGAACTTCTCTACGTTTATCAATTTTTTTAATTATATGTACTGTAATAAAGTGCGAAAGAAAGACGTATTCGAGCTTGCTATTGCGTTTGTATGCATTTACGATTTCACAAGCCCTCGATTTTCGATTCGTTCTCGCGTTTTTTTCGGCCGATTTATTCTCAATGAAGGGTAATGTTAATTGAATCATTGAACAATTGGATTGTCAATGAAAGAAAAGGGGGGAAAACAAACGTTTCTTCAACCCTTTCTCGATCAACCGACGAGTCTAGAATTCCGTTGAAGATCGCCACTGTAAAACGAGTTGGAGCGGAACCTTTTACGAATTTTCACGAACGACTGATCGTTAGTATAATCCGTAACCGTGTAGAATGTAGAAGTTTCCAGTCGTCGAAGGTGTATAGTGAAGCATGTTATCGATTCGTTACATCTTGGCTTAGGGACACTCTTAATAGTTTCAGAAATATGTATTCCAATAAAATATTGCACTGTCTCCTTCTATCGTGCAAAAATATCTCGATGTCTGTATAGTATCTGTTTCTGATAAATTAATGGAATATAAAAAGCAATTATGATCTTAACAATAATCTTGGAATGTATCGATAATGAAAAGCAAGGGGTGTAAATTAACTAATACCGGTTTTTAAGCTTACAACGTGTTACAAAATCGTTTATAATGATAAAACCTTAATACTTGTAAAATTGTAAGTAATATTATTATCATTAGAAATGCTTAGACATGAAAAACTTGCGTGACAATCGTGTTAAACTTTAATAAGAGAAAACCGTGTAATTAAATGTCATTTTTTGCAAACTTTTGAGAAACTTAAGTTTGCCTTTCTGTCAAAAATTTGTTTCATTGTCGCGTAGGGGAAAAATCGTGTAATATTATAAAGATTTCAAACAGACAACCGAATTTTAAAACTTCCTGAAAGAAAAAAATCGATTTTTTAGTGATATCGTTTTTCGATAGTACTATCCTCGAAGAGTATTTCCAACGTATACTTAAAAAATCGTAAAAGTAACGAAGTTATAGTCTAATGAAATGTCAAACTTTAAACACGATTTTGTCAAAATTGTGTTTCAAAAATCGATACCAGAAGTATCTTGGAGATTAATGAGCCGATCTGCATAAAATATTGTACAGTTACTTTCGATACCATAATTTAGCGCTTATCATAAGATTTTTTTAAATTTATGAAAGACTTTTTTTTTACAAATAAAAGAAAGTGGATTTTTTGACCAAATACCACATTTTTCGATACAAACCCCTGAAACTTTTGAAATAATCAACATTTTTAAAATTGGCTATAATAAACATTAGTTTTATCCGTCTAGTTTACGTACAATTTTTATTTTATACTTTTCAAAAACACTGTTTAAGAGAACACCTGCGAAAATCATATTTACATAGGAACATTTTCGTCTGAAATTTTGTGTAAATGTTGAAACTATGTTGTATAAGCAATGACTTCTATTTAAAAAAAAAAAACAATTTTAAGCGCCATCAAAAATTTCTTAATTTCGATCTATTCTTACGACCTCCAAATGTATATAACCTCTTAAGCGAGGTATAAAATAATTGACTTTAATTACACTAACTCTCCCAGAGAATGCGTATTTATGACAGTTTCGTGACTCAACAGTCGCAGTAACACGAATAATGACACCGTCAGGTCGCTGTCGGTGTTTTGCAAGAACGATCGTCGCTATCGCCCGCGCCTATCAAAAGAAACCCTTAATTATACGTTTCAATTCGTTAATTCTTTCTCACCTTTCCAATTTACATATCCCCTTTTTTACTCGCAGGCCGTGAATGATGGCTCTTTCTCTCGAACGAACAATGCAGCGCCGCTGGGAGCAATACCGACTTCCCTCTAACATGGAAACGAGGCTTCGACAAAATACTTGGAAGTAAATCCTCGCTTTCCATCGACAATAAATTATTTGAAGTCATCGGCGGGTGGATCGAATATTTGTGCGGTGCTTTTTTTTTATATTATTTATTTACGCGTCCCAGTTCCCGCGAACGACTAAAGATGTCAAACAAAAGCAAAGAAGCTTTTCTGCTCCGTTAAATATATATTCGATGCTTAAACCGATGTATACCGTCCCTCGCCTATGAAAGCGACGGAAAAGCGAATTCTCTGTCACGGCGGAATTACCCTGAATATCGAAATGAATACGTCTCCATCGAAATGAGAAGAGGAGAGTTACGTTTCTACGTTTCATCCGCCGTTTTGCATAATGAATAAAATTTAAGCGCGTACGTCGATCCTGGCGATGAATATTAACGCTGTAAAGCGCCGAGAAAATTTCCAGCGATAACAGTGAATAGTGGAGCACCGGACGATGAATTGAAAGCTACTTCAAAAATAAATCGCGATTTTGTGCAACGACTCTGGAGAAATAACGTGCCGTTGCATCGGTTGCGTTCTAATGAGATTCATTATCGTGGTTATGTTACCATTCAGCTGCACAGCTTGATAAACCTCTAAGCTTTAAAGACATATTACACTTGCGCATTAATGTGATTTTCATTTATTTTATTCTCTATACTTATTCACTAACAATACGATCTTTTGCCGATTTAGAAATATACAAGATTTCAAAAACAGAAATCGAAAAGAAAAAACAAAGTCTTTTCATACGATACTTCGTTTCGTATAAATCAAGTTAGAAAATGCATCAATTACGCGTGCAATACAGTTCTCGACTTTGATATCTGGATAAATAGAAATAATGTGTGATGGACGTCAGCCAAGTCGTGTGTTCAATCGTACGCGGATACATCTTTTCAAATACAATAAAAACTTCTTTATACGAATTAATTATATAATAGAACAACAAACGTTTAGCACTCAATTTTATTTAATAACCAAGATAAAATGAATACAAACTGTTCAAAATCAAAAAGGAACAATGTTTTCCAACCTTTTTGCTTTTTTTTAATTTCATCATATAATTTCTTTAATATAAATAAGTCCACAGAATTGCATTTCTTTTGGACCTCAAACCATCCAAGAACTGTATCCAAGGCTTAAATCCACTTCTTAGTCATTATTTACATCATTTTCTAAAATATAGTAGCCGGAAGAATGTGCTCGATTATTGTAATTTTTATCGAGTTGGTACTACAAGTTTGCATTCTGGTATTTTGTATAATGTTGCAATGACTTACTGTAATACAAATACCGCTAATATGTATAATAAAAGGTTCACATAACAAGAGTTCATATAATAGAGGTTCTACTATATCATTATCTCGGAAACGAAATAATATATGAACAAATTTTATTGTACACTTTCAACTTATTTTACCACGAATAACAGAAGACTCATAATGGTCGTATTTTCAAAATTAAAAAACCAAGCAAAAAAATTTATTGTTGCAAAAATGGTATATATCCTTCGTAAGAAAAATTATTGTTCTACAAGATAATGATGTGAATTTTTGTTGATTTTCAGATTATTAAAATGGAGCGTCAAGTAGAGAAAAATGAAAATTTTTAATACGATCTTTCATTTTCAACCAAGGTGTTGAAGCCATTGAAGTTGCTCGTGAGACTTGTGCTGTTTACGAAAAAGATGCGGTTTTTAAAAGAGCGATTAGAAATTGGTTTATACGATTCAAAAATGCCAATTTTGACCTCAAGGACACAGCTCATTTCGGAAGCTCGATGGAGTTTAATGGAGAGTGATTGAATCAGCTTATTCATGAAAACCCGTGTAAATCAACCAGAGAATTGGCTCAAGAGATGGAATGCGACCAATCAGTGATAGTTTGACATCTACAATTCATGGGGAAAGTTAAAAAAACTTGGCGCTTGGGTTCCACACGTATTGAGCTAAAAGAACAAAAACCAACGTGCCACAATTGCCGCCAGTTTGCTCGCCCGTCATCGCCCGATACATGGTCACAAGCAACGATTTCTTTACCGTATTGTCACTGACGATGAAAAATGGTGCCTTTACGTCAATATGAAGCAACGAAAAGAATGGCTCAGTTCAGACAAACAGCACAAATCTCACGAACAGCTACAGCGGCGTTGGCACCTCGATTTAAAGCGAAAAGAAGATGGTTTCGAAAATGCTAATTTTTGTCAATTTAACACTCCGTTTTAATCATCTGAAAATCAACAAATATTGAATCAAATGAAAACCCATATACACTGTCTTGTAGAGGAATAATTTTGCTTTCAAAAGAAATATACCATTTTGTAAAATAAAAACGTTTTTATGCGCTCTTTTACATTTGAAAAATTTATTTAATTATACAATTTTTCGTTGTTTACAAATTTAGATCACCTACAAATCGTTATTAATATCGGTATTAGCTTCAGCATCATTATTGGTGCTAATATCAGCATTATTATTCTTATGTTTGATTAGGTCAGATTGAATACGTGATATTTGTATCACTATCTACACTGTCACTATTGTATGCTGATATTATTGGATAATCTTAAAATATATATCCATCTATCAATCTTTCCAATATCCCATTCTGTCAGCGAAGTTACACTCCAAATCTCCCAAAAAGCAAACTCGAATCACACTGATAAAACATCCTCTTGCATGGGCCCGCATCAACCAAAGTATACATGTTTCGAGCGACCGATAAACGCAACTGCGGAAAATAAATTCCCATCGACCGCACCGCGACACCTGAAAGTCAATATACAATCCAGCATCGATACGAAATCATCTTTCATACGCAACAGTTCCATCAATCCATTGAATTGGAATTCTTCACCACTTTACACCCCAATCGTAGAAAAGGCCACAAATTTGTCCACTAAAAATCGATCGAACCGATACACAATGAACGAAAGTCCCAAAAGGCTATCCCAAAAACGAATCTTTATTTAATTTTATTTTGTCAACTATGTCTCGTAAAAAAGTTTTCCATTATATGTATACATAAAACAGTAAGTTTAAAATTGAATTTAATATCCATCAAATTTTTAATTCTACCCATACTCGTGTTCTATTATGTTTTTCTATTGATACTACATTGATGTCTACTAAATCATAGCTGATAAAACTTCAATACGATAATGATTTTATATATATATCACTTCGGAAATTAAATTCAACTTAAAACATCCTAAGTCTTTCAGAAGCAAACTTGTTGCAATTTAAACGTTATTACTTAATGCTCTAATCTGCGGTATTATAAATAGACCAATTCAACAAAGAAAGTTTAAAAAAATTATTATATTACAGATGGAAGTATTAATTTTTCTGTTAAAAAAAATATATTTTTGTCATCGATACCTAATTTTTATAGCTTCAAGTTCTATACAATTGTTGTTAATATTTCTTATAATACTTTATTTTTTTTTATGAAGCTCTTCTGTTTATAATATTGAAAAAGAAAATTAAGCCGAAACGTTTAAAATGATTATAAAAACTTGTTAGTACGAAACTGAATACTGCAAACCGGTTTGTTATTCGAACACAAGCTATTACATTCGATTGAAGTGTAAAAACTGATTGTAAACAACAGCCTAGACCAGAATTGAGCAAAATTGTATTCGAATAATAGATACCTAATGACTAAGGTATATCAATTTATTCGTGACGTTTATTCAAAGGAATAGTTAAATTTTTATTTGTACTTTTGAAGTATTTCATTTTATAATTCGATCTTCTTTTATCTCTCACATGTTATTCGAAATTATTATCTCGATAAGAATTTTGCCTGGTACACCTCGATAATTTTATCCCATTTTTAACGTCGAAATTTTGAGTTCAAAATGGTACTTTAGTACAGTTTTTTGGCATTTTCAATTGTATAGCTAAACAAAGAAACACGCGAGGACAGGGAGTGGTGAAAGAATCGAGAAAAAACTGAGAAGCACAAATTCTACGTTGTATCGCGGTCATGTCTTCGAAAGAGTACACGTTTGATCCTTTTATACGTGTTTATCGTTAATCGACAGCAGACAGGCAACGCGTAAGCGTCGTACAAAATAGAACACTATCAATTCTGGTATCAAGCGGCGCGATCGGCGATGACAGTGCAAATATTTAATTACACGCCGAGCGGAGCCGCATCGACGGCCAACGCCTCCGTCAGGCCGGTTGCAAATAACCGGCCATTCATCTCCTCGTTGGCCCGCGCGCGCTCGTTCGTCCCCGTAGATGCGTATAATCGCGTATCGAATATGCGAGTTTGCTCGATACGCCGATAGTCGCAGTTACCAGACTGAAATCTGATGAATCCCGCGGCTCTCGAATCGAACGAAATCATCGAGACGAACACTGAAACGATCTAATGACTGAACGCGCGACGATACGCCAGGTTCCATAGACCACGCGAGAACTAAACGTACCATAAGGAAGAACGAGGAAGATCACGATATACACAACAATTTTCAAAGTTACACCATTTTGGTTTCTGTATAAAATTTGAATGCATATAAATTGTATTTAACTAAATGCAATCAAGTGTGGCGCCCTTGCGGGCATCCCAGCAGGCTCTACCCTACACGCTGGAATACTCGATCAGTCGAGCGCTTGCGAGAGAGAGAGGCCCCTCTAGTGGCGAGTACGGAAAGTGCCGCTACACAAGTATACAAAGTGTTCCATTTAAATCTATCTAGATGAATATCTCCGAAACTACTGACGGTACGGAATAGTGCTATAGACAAAAATTTGATGGTTTGAGAAGGTACATAATCTGATAAAGGTAAGTTTTTCCTGGGTAAACACGTAGAGAACATACGAAGATCAACTTTATTTTCTTAAATGAAATTACATACATTTTTATGTACCAATCGATGCAGTCTGTTATTTTTCGTATAAAAGTACTAAACCATTTATTATGAAAAATTATTAGTTTAGATGATATTTCAATTTTAATATGGAAGTAAGCTATCGCGATGCAACTTCTTCGTATCGTGTTCTTTTGAAAGCTTGTAAACAAATGTTACTGAGTCGCGTTTTTTTTTCTTATCTCATTACTAAAATGTCAGACTACACATTGAATGAAATTCTGGATATGATTTTGATATTGGGAGAATGTTGTGGGCTAAAACATGCTGTTTTCTTTGTTCTATGAACAATTGCTGTAACGTTTCAAATAAACATGGTAAATGCATTTTTTTAAATTTTTTGACAACTCAAACATTTTCTTTTCATATGTTAAAACCCATTCAATTTTTATCAAAACATTTTTTCTATCTCTAACCATTTACGAATTAGTACTTTCGGGGTTAAACTTTGGAGGGTGGTTTCAGTTCTTAAACTTGAATTACCATTAGCAACTCTTCTTTGTAAGTGATAATGGTTTACTGAAAAGTCCATCTGAAATTTATTACGAACCATAGTTTTTAGCAAATTACCTATTTACATTGAAGAACATCTTTAAATCCTTTTAGAGGATGATTATGAAGTATTTTAAAAATAATTGTTGGGAGAAATATTAAATTTTAATACTGTCAGTATCACTGAATTTTCGGTAGTCTGATTTATGACTTCAAATATAGGCATAAGGCCTGCTAGAGTTCGATGTTGCTTAAGAATGAGCGTTCGTAGGCAGTTCAAGATGTCATACTTGTGCCTTGTTGTATACACAGATCTATCAATATATCATGACACATACCTTAAGAATTTATGTTGAAAGTTTTCAAACAAACATTGAAGAACGCAGATGCAAACGGTTCCTAATATAGAATACATATTCAAGGTGCGTAAAAGCTAATTAAGGAGGCACATAGTTTCCAAGATCTGACATTGTTAAAAGTCAAAAGCATTTAAAACCTACTACATGAAAGACAACATTCTTTTTACAATGAAAATGTGTTTCAAAGGTGGAAATTAAGATAAAAGTTACTTTTAAGTAAACAAAAACGTTAATTAAACCTTTGCCTGAACAAAAACAAATATAATATTTAGAAATATTTAGCAACGACATACGATTCATATTCTATTTGTTAAGCTTGATTATGATTTGTGGAAAACATCGAAAATATTATCAATAAAGAGATTAAATAAAAGTAAATCCTAATACTTTACAAAGTACAACTTATTGCAATTGTAACTAGACAGTTAAAAAATTATTCTTGATTCAAAAATTTAAGGCATTTAACACACTAATATGGGAATTGATGGTACATGAAACCTTATAAAAGTCAATGTGTATCAAAGTCGCGCAAATTGTATTCGCGAATAACAAATAATAATATTTAGATTCGATCGTAAACTAGCTTTTATCCATGGTTTCGTTCGCTAAAATGAATTTGAAATAAAAAATTTACGAATATAATGTTAACAGAAAATAATTTACGAATGAATCTATAGTTTTAATTTATTTATGAATAAAATTTGTCTACCTCTGATATGTATCTTGATGATAATAATTTTTTGCTACAAATACGACGTCTATGAAAAACTTGTATTGCTCAACTATGATAAAATTTCTAATTAATGTAAGTGTTGCTTCTTCCGTGATACTTGACAGATTAGAAAGTATACTGATCCTATCGAGGATGAAACAAGTTCAAGTTTCCAAATGAAGAAAGACGTGACGAATAAGAGAGTCGAAAGGAATTTGGTAAGAGTTTTGGGCGATAGATTTAGTGATCAATAATAGTTTTGACTGCTTTGAAATGATTAAAAGTTGAAATTTTAGAACAATGATACTTTCGACGAATTTTACTTACAATTAAACACTGTTAAAATAGGTTTAAATGGTAGCTAATAAATTCGAAAAAATAAATATTCTTTTAAAGTATTTAGAATTAATTCTTTCGGAAACAATGATAATTTTAGTTAATGAGATGACTAAAATAAGTTCCCAGGTTTAGAGGTAATGTTGTTAAACATTACTAATAAAATACTCTTTGGATGAATTAAAATTATGACTAAAAAATAATACACCAGAAATAATAAAGTAAGATCAATGAATAGTGAGGGGAAAATTTGTATGATTAATAAAGTTTCTTCAGATTTGAAGCAAAGAAACTTGGCAAACTACTATTTTTAATTTTTAAAATGAAATAGATTCAATACCCATAGAGTTTAATAATACGATCGTTTTCAATACAGAAACAAACACATTCTTCAACCCCTTGCTGCACAATAACATGTCTGGCTCGTCACAAGTTCTTGATGTCAAGTTTCACAATCATGAGGCTACTCACTCCTCATTAAATTTTATATAGTAAAATCAATACATTTTTACATTCACGAGGCATTCGCAAAACAAATATATTCTTTATCACGACCATTCCTTGTACGCATAAATTTAAACGAAATTAAATAGTATACGTTTGAAAAATTATTTGGAATTAAATCGTACGTCAAAGGGTTAATATCAGTAACTTTACAAACTTTGACTTTTTTATTAATGTTCTAGTGATTCATATTTAGAATTTAAAATACATATAGACCTAGGCCCAAGTCTGACAATCGAACAATTTAGCGAGAGTGTTATTTTTTATTGCGCGTAACAATAATTCGGGTCGTCGCGTCTACCTGAGACGACCGAGTATACCTACACCCCAAACCTTGTGTCGAATATCGACCATTTACTTCCAAAAACGGAAAACTTTCACCAATATCGTTCTACGGCGTCTTCATTTCGACACGTCACGCACCCCCTTCCAAGGGTATCGCAAAAGGCGATTTGGAAGGGAGGAGACGGCGTCGGAGTTTTCGTTAATACTGGACAACTAAGGAACCGACACTTGGTTCCAGTACGCCAACAGTCAAACAGAAATATTCTAAAATACGTAGTCACGGTCAGAGCAATACATTCAATTCACATTCGGTCTCTGAATAAATATAAGTTCACGAAAATCATCGTTCTTTTTATTCCAACTATCGGGAAGCAGACATTCGCGGGATCTTCCAATTTCATGATTTTCGCGAGCGTCAACGCAACAGAGAGTATACGATCGATAACGAAATCGCAACGATTTTGTGGATGCTAACAACTTCGTGTGAAAATATACGTGACAGGAGAACGAAACATGCTATCTGCATTTCTTGAATGGTATGAATATTTATATTTACACCTGGATGCGTTCATTGAAACGCTATAAATATTCAAGTCCTCGGATGCCATCAAATACGCGAAATCTGTCGAATCCCTAAAAGCGACTGAATGACGACTGATCGATAGGAACGCGAGTTTAAAATTTAAAACCAAATGTTATATGTCTCATTTACTTAATTACTGCAATAACGTTGCAAGCTTTTAAAGAGAAGAGAGGTTCGTTGATGGAATCAGATGAATAGAATTTAAAGATTCACCACTTCTTTCCTAATCAACTTTTCTACTGATTGAGCAATCCAGATCGTCGTCGGATTTCTCTAACAATAGTTATTGAGAACAACAAATTGTTCATTACGTTCATTTATAAATGTTCGCACACAAAAGAACTTTTGATTATTGAAAAATTAAATAAGTGTTATAGAGGCATCTCTCACATTCGCCAGCAGAGGGCTACGTTCTCTCACAAGTACTTATTTCTATATACAGGGTGTTCAGCCACACCTGGAAAAAATTTTAATGGGAGATTTTAGAGGCCAAAATAAGACGAAAATCATGAATACCAATTTATTGATGGAGGCATCGTTAAGAAGTTATTAACGTTTAGAGTTCCGTCCGTACTGAATTTTTTTCTCGAAAATGCGTAAGATTTCGGGGGCATAACTATTCACCAAAAATGATTGTAATTGACCCTCACAACCGAAAGTAATTTTTCCAGAATGATTTGAAATTTTTTTTTCGCCGAAAAATTTAGGCACCTACCCCTTGTCGATTTTTCTTAAAAATTCGTTTTTGATTTCTAATAATTTCGTTTGACGTCCTACAGAAAAGTTGTTTAATATTTTTTTGTAGGTACCTATGGGCTCTACTTCAGAAAAAAGTTTCATTGAAATATATTCACTATTATAGGAGTTATGGCTGTTTGAAAATTGCACCATTTTTATGGGGTTTTTCTCATTTTGCGGGGCCAAGGATCAACTTTTCGAATATTTTTGGAATTTCCATATATTCTCCATCAAAATACACGTAGTTTGCTTTTTTAAACATTAAAATCGTCCAATCTGTTCAGGAGTTATGACATTTTAAAGATTTGCGTAAAATTTCGGGGTAACATTTTTGGCCAGAAATTATATTTTCGGTAAGGAATTTTTTTCTCGAAAATGGTTAGGATTTCGAGGGTATGCCTAATGATAAAAAATGATTATAATTGACCCCTGAAACTGAAAATAATTTTTTTAGAATGATTTGAAATTTTTTAATTTTATCGAAAAATTTTACACGTACTCGAATTTTTTTCTCGAAACTGGATAGGATTTCAGGGGTATATCTATTTATAAAATATGATTATAATCGACCCTTGCAATCGGAAATAATTTTTTTAGAATGATTTGAAAAATATTTTTTTCGCTGAAAAATTTCAGCACCTACCCGATTTTTTTTCTCGAAAGTGGATGAGATTTCGGAGGGATGTGTATTCACCAAAAATGATTGTAATTGACCTCCGTAACCGAAAATAATTTTTTCAGAACGATTTGAAATTATTAAATTTAATTGTTAATAACTTTTTAATGGATCCTCCATCAACAAATTGGTATTCTTGATTTTCGCCTTATTTTAGCCTCTAGAATCCCCCATTAAAATTTTTCCCAGGAGTGGCCGAACACCCTGTATACACTCTTTGACTAATTAATCGCTAGTCCACTAGCAGACTTTCCTGCTGCTCTCTCGCTTACTCGTTTCCTCCAAACAGCAAGCCACCACAGTGTAAATTTGCAGTATTACAATAAACTTTATTTAAAGTAATATACAATAATACATATTATTTTAAATAACGATTATAACGAAAGAAATATTTGAAAGTTCTTTCGCGTACGAACATTTGATAAATATATACAATTTTCCGTGTAGGAAGATTACAAACTATAGAATATAAATCAATTGTTAATAACAATCGTTTTCCATAATTAGTCTTAGAGGAATCCGATGACAGTCGAATCAGTAGGAAAAGTTGATTAGTAAATGATGTACAATTCTGAAACGATGTTTCAATGAATATTTAAATTTGGCGAGTCTAAACACAAAATACATATACACGTATATATGTGTGTGTATGTATGAAGAGAAACTATGTATAATTCTGAGACGGTGGTTGGATAAATGTTTAAACTTGACGAGTCTAAACTGAATTCCCGAAGTCTATTCTAATCTGCCATGGTGTTAAATTGATTCTAACGAGCTCTTGCTGAAACTTCTTCCTCGTCATCTCAAGTCAATTTTCCCTCCATTTTGATCCCATGATAGAGATGCAGAGATGTCAGGTTTCTATAGGAAAGAAATTGCTTGATGTTTGATAACCTTGGAATATTTTTCGATTTGCACATGGTTCCTGAATCACTAGTGAAATTTTATAAATTTTGGGGGTGGTAACGATAAGCGGAAACGTGCGTTACAGGCCCCAACCTGGTGGCCCATTAGGCTCTGTTTGCACATACACCGGCAAAATCGAAACTGGAATAAGCCACTTGTCGAATTCTGCTCGACTCGATTTTGTGTAAAAAAACTCCATTTAATTGCATTGTAATCGATATCGAAACCAGATCAAATTTTTCTAGTGTATGTGTAAACGACCTTACGGTCACGGAGTCCGTCACTGGTGCCACTTTCGTCGTCCCAGGTTTATGACTCTTCGTGCACCATGGAAAACTCGAACCTCCGCGATAAACGGGCACGTTTAATGTTCTAAAAATGGCTCGAGTAAAAGCTGCAGTCAGCCTGGGTCACAAACCTGGTTGTTAGAGGGAAGCCTAAAATCCCATATTAATTCACGATTCGACAATCAATGACGAAGTTTATAAAACAATTTATATATCACCTTTTTTACTATGCACAAGTGTTTATACAATATAATTTAGTTAGTTTATTTCTCTGAATTTCGCTTTACCTCCTAATACCAGAGTTAGATATAATGTAATTTCATTACATTTTCATTACAATTTCATTACATTTTCTACCATGCAATTACATATAATGATACTGTAATTTCACTGTAATCACGCGATAATTACAGGATAAATAGACAGTCACTAGATGCTTTAAAAGCTTATCATTATCATTATACCGAAATTAGACGATGAATTAATTATAGTATAACTGCACTGTGATCGTATCGTGACAAATGTAATACATATAATACTATGTACACACAGTTACTATATTTTTTCATCTCGTAAGTAATTCTACAATCTTAAATAATCTTTCTTATAATTTATTTTCTTGCACTTTATATTATTATTTTATACGTACATCTTCGTTGATGTTTTGACGGTGAAACCGTATAACTACAGTCGAAAACGTTTAATAAACGATGTCGCGACGCGAAGGCATTGCCTTTGAAATTGGTTTAATATATTCAAACTGCGTCCGTCGCCCAGTGTTATGACTTGAATAATCAACAGTTCTACCTGGTAGTATTTGCTCGTAGGCACGAGTTTTTCATAAGAAAACATTACAATAAAGCCATAAACCTGGAACGGCAAAAGTGGTCGCTACAGCTGTCGCGCCATTACTATGTGGTGGGAATAATATTATATTTCTGTGGAGATGACGAGGTGGGGAGGTTTCGACTTTAAGACGATAGAACATTTTCTTATTTTAACTGAAAATCAACTGTTTTTGACCACGCAACTTTTTCTATGTTTTATATTCAGCTTGTCATTATTATTGTTATAATAAAATTATTCGTTATATAAAAGCTTTGATTATTCAAAAAAACACTTACATAAATTTAACTAGGCGTACGAGGGTACCCGATAGCAAGATCGAGATTTTCATAACCAAATCGCGTACGAACAAACGACTTTGTATTATTGCAAGTACTTTTAATGAATTAAAGGAGATTTTTATTCCTTTCTTCTTTCTTCCGCGTATGTGAATACACAAGATAAAATAGACAAGTGAACAATATATTAGTTAGTTATATCGAATAAAAACTGTAAAATTAATTTAATTTTTTATTGACAACGTTTTAATCATTCAGGTGTAATAGAATAAAAATGTGAAACAATAAGAAGTGAAATGAAAGTGAAAGAATAAACAAAATCTGTGTACTATAGAGAAGTATGGACAATCAAAACTAAAATGCTGCACATTATTCAAACTCTTAATACAAATATCAATAACCAAATAAATTAGATTAATCTATTGTTTTTGTATTGAGAAGAAATAATGAATCTTTGCAGGTTACTATTTCTATGAAATAACAAATTTAAAAATTTTATTCCCCAGTCAAATGACACGCTGCAATGAGCTAAGCTGACGATGAACTTTTTTTTATTGTAGATTTTTTGTTAATAAAAAGTTATTATCGTATTTGTGAGATTTTTATGTTTAAAATGAAACTAAACACGATATAATTTGGATCATATTTGCTTAATTAATAAGTGAAAGATAATGAGTTATTATCACTTGCTGGATAAGTAAATTGCCCCAAATTATGTTGTCTTTGGTTTACAAATACGATAGTAAAAGTTTCATATAGAAATTTAAAAAACGTTTTGTTAAATTAATTGTATAAATGCTTAGTTCCTCTTTTTCTTTCTACTAACTGTACTGTCCTTTCTTATGGCTGTTTCGTACATTATAATTGTAAAGATCGGTCCCAAGATTTTTGCATTCATCTAGAAGATACATCTCGATCAGAATATAAAAATTTTTTAACGAAATATGAAAAAGAGTACCGAGGTACTCGGTCATTGATATAAGAGTTAACGGTCGTAAAAGAGGTAGCTAAAAACATGAAAAAGAAGCTGTCCAACAACACGGCGGGTTCTCATGAAGGCAACATTTGCGAGAGATTATGACGAATTGTCGGAATTTCATCGTTGGCTCGCTCGACGAACGATAACTAATAGGTTGTTGCCTGCACGGCCGAACGGAATTGAAATTAATGATTTAATAATGCCGGCCGATGTAATTATTTATATGAATGCACTTTGATGGAGTGCTTGTCAGCCGGAGCTGAATAATTCGCGATTGAAATGTGGTCGGGCCGCACGGTCGTATAAATTGTCGCGGAATCAACAATATATTCATCGGACTCTGTGCACCCGTACTGTTTGCACGATAACGTCAATATGTGCTCGGCAGTGAGAACTCCGTGTGTACAGGATTGCACAGAAAAAAAACACATACGCGTAAAAGAAAAAAAAAGCTACGATTGCGTACAACGAAGGTTGCAGTAAACTTTTATTTACTCCGCGGACTAGTCAAATGAGAAAGTTTCTCCGATACTTTGTTTCCGTATTGTTAATTATTGGCTCAACTTTATTCTGGTATTTTTTCCTATAAATTTTCCCCCCTTTTTACCATCTCGCGTTTCTATTTTGTAATTTCTGCGGATAACACTTCGCCAAGTAACCAGTTCCGAACATTATTCGTTTTAACGGATACACAGTAGGTCACGAGAGTTTTCCAACGTTAGGAAGCTAGAAGCCAGTATTTGAAAATATTGTTATGGCTATAGTAAGACAAGATTGGATAACGTACGAAACAGTTATGAAACGTGTACTTTAAATTTGCAGACCACACAGATAAAATTATGGAAAGTTACTTCGTATAATAAACTGGCGCACTGTACATGTAATATTAATATGAACATTATTATTTATTGATACCGTAATTACACTATCTAAATATTCATTTGGAAACATGTAAATATCAGAGTGGTCTGAATAAATTCAAAATAAGACATACTATTTATTCTCAAAATCATAAAAATATAACAAAAAATTGTTTTGTAATTGAATGAAACTATTGTCTAATAAATTGAAAATAAAGAATAACATTTTTTTATTTGAGGAATCGTTTCCCAGAAAATCCACTTTTAAAATTTATTGTATATAAGTGCAATAGAGTACAACTTGAATTTTAGCATCTATTTTATCCAAATTTTCAAATTCAATTATTTCAAAAACGAAGTCTCAAATGAAAAAATTTTATCCTCGATTGTTAACTTGTTTTTTCATATAGAACCCTTTATGAAAAACAACCCCTTCCCTAGTTATACCGTCGACACTGAGACGTTAGAAGATCAATTGACCTAAATTATTTTACTTATGTATTTATTTTTTTTTCAATTAATTTCTGATCTTCAAACAACGTAAATATGCAGATTTGTTAATACAATTCAGGTAATTTTAGCTTTGTAACTAACAAAAGGGAGAGAACACCAACTCGTCGTGAAGAACCGACGTGATTGTCATATAATACAAATTTTGTGCCCAGTGCGATTTAAATTATTCGTTTATATAATTATATTGTTTGTAAATTGTTCCAAGTATAATTCTCTTCTTTAAGTCCTACACTACTATCGTTGCGACTAATAAGTTTGACTTTAGGTGAGCAATTCTTTGACGAATTTTCAAACAGTCGTCGCATAGTTGCAAACGGAGGACAGGGTTCCCTTAATTAATGAAATTAATGACCGTAACTCTGCCAGCGCGTATGTACAGCGGACGTAGACTAATCTACTGTTCTGTCTCGAGGCCTGCTGATCTAGTACAAGAGGAACCTAAGGTATATCTGTAAGACGGACAATGAATAGACGCTTGTTTGATTCAGTAGTTCGAGAGTTTACCTGACTGAGGAGATTTGAAGTGGCAAGATCCCGTTAAGTATCGTGGATTTCGACAACTGACATAATATTCGCTGGAACATCGCTAGATTGGAATTGTCAGACTCCTAACAACTGATCAACAACATCAATGACGCGATCAGATTTCTCGAAATGTTTTCGATTTTCACTGATTTGTTGCGTGGATTGAATAATAATTCTACATCCCAGTCTGAATCGAAATAAGGAGAACTTAGAAAATACATTGCTCGAAAGTTTCGTAAAATAGAATACAATAATAATAGAATAACTTAAAACCAAACAAAATGTTAGAATACTATATAAAAAAATTATATGAAAGGAACCTGGTGTTACTTTGCTTTAATAATTTCCTTTTCTTAAAAATAACAATGGTATTTTAGTCATCATCTTATGCTTCTATACATGATTTGACGATAAATAGAGGCCCAGAAGAAACAGAATATTCCTTCTATAATTGAATATTACAGAATACTTTAACGACACTTTTGTAAAATTGTAAAAGGTAATTTTCAAAAATAAATTTCGCATCGAATTCATTGCTTTTGTTAGATAACAGGGAAAATTTGAAACCCTTGCATTTTATAGCTGACATTGGCACACGACGAATTTATTCGTGCATTATAAAATCTTGAAATGATCGTAAACTTAACAAATGAAACAAAATGTTAATGATCGATCTCCATAATGGTGTGTTATTCTCTATAATCCGAGGATAGTTAGACTTTGAACACCGTTCGATAATTTGTCTTATCGAAAGTTAGAATGATAGGTAAATAGAAGGAAACTTTGACAGCTCGTAATCGTATCTTCCGTTTTCCAAACAACTGATTCGACCAACCAAACTATTGAAATCATTGAAAAATGTTTATTCCTCGAGTCTTATCATTTTGGTGATTCATATCGTTTAAGTAAATCATATAATTTGAATGCTATTATTTTTAATAAAAACATAATAAACCGAGGAATTCAATTCATTTTCAAACTTTACATTCACTTTATCGTTGTTTAGTATAATAAAAGTGACACCTCTTCATTGGCGAGGACACCGAATCTAAATGTTCTTCGAGAGCCCATAACCCGATGATTGTTCTACACTCTGTCAAACAATCTTGGGATTTACAGTCTCGAGACTCAAACTGGCGCCAAAACTTTTCTAACCGATCTACAATCGAATAGCAGAAAAAGTACAAACTAGTTTAAGAACGTCGGTAACAATCCACGAAATAGCATTTGTCTTCATAAATGTACGTCTCCGTTAGGTAGCCATTTCGTGGGAAGTTTAAAACCGTGTTCCGTTGCCTTCTTAAAGGCAACCTTTACGGTAAACTCGATTTCGAATACAATAAAAAGACCAATAACTTTCGAACGTTTCGAATCAATCCTTGCATCGGTGACCGCAAAAAGAATATTTCGAAAAGAAAGGACAGTACGTAAGCTTCGAATCACACGATGGAATATTCTCAACGATATCGAGATTCATGTATTTTCCGGAAATATTTCGTCTCTGTCCTAGAACGAAATACTTGTTGACAACGACAGAAGGTTGACCAACCGACCGACAGGGAGAGACCGCAGTTCCGCAGTAACCTGGATTTGCGAAAAGATTGCACGGGCCAACGACCTGGAAAGAACAAACGGTGTTCGGTGAACTGTGTTCCGTCCACGAATTTTTCTTCCATGCCCACCCCCCTTTTTTTACTTATTCTCTCTCTTCCTATCGACTGCATCTCACCCTCGAGCCGGGCCTATATATCGCTATTTTTCTTCTTCCTAGTTGCCTTTTATCCTTCTTTTTGGCGCTCTGATTTTGCTTCACCTTGGCAGACAGTGTCTTTTTCGCGGAACGACAACTCCTGGACCAGCAGTCCTCGAATCCAACGGCGGAAAAAGCCGGGGATAGCTTGTTCAAACTTGTGTGTGCGTATGTATGTTTTGCCAAGAAGCTAAAGCGTCTAGCGATATGTCATGATTCGTCACTATTTCTATCTCAACATTGATGGAGCAGCACAAGTTGTTGACGACGTACAGGCGTATGACATGTTTATTAGTCCCTTGCTTTGCATATGTTAATTGATCTTTGAAATCATAAACATTTGATAGATGTAATTAATAACACTGCTGAAGCTGTTACTCATACAAATTGTCACAATTATTGTACAAATAAATGCATGAAATTACCATCAGCTACAGAATTTTCATAATATATTCGTACATAATTACGAATTCCCTAGGTAATGAATTAATAATTGCTATTAAATAAGTAATTCATGCACATCTTTATATTCCCTACATCCAGTAAAATTTCGTATATTTTGACAATAAATTTAATTTAAATTTTATTTTTATTACAAAAGCTTAATAAAATAATTTTTTATACAAATTCACAGAAAATTGAATTTACAGTAACAGAAATTGTAAATATTATTTTTTAATACAATAACTTACAATAACTAATTAAAAAAGAATCAATAAAACTAACTTTAATAAAAATAGATCAATATTCAATCAATATCCTTAAATCTAGTATTAAACTAAACATGACAAGTACGAATAATAGCCAAAATATGAAAAGAACGAGTCGTACTTGTAATCAAACTACTTCCATTCTGTACTGTTGATAATATTTTTTGACATCTTTTAAAGAAATTGAAATGTTCAAAATTTCTTATAGCAATTCTGTCATCTGTTAATCCATTGGTAAAGGGAGATTAGATGTTTAGTTCTAGAGCACGAAAAATTTAGTACCTGACTATGACACTCACATTGTTTGAAATTAAATTATAAGATAAGAGATTAAAGTATTATATAAAAGGATAGTACTTGTTTGAAATCAAGAACTAGTGGTTGAAGGTTGCCAATCACTCTTGTATGACCAAGTCAAAGAATTGTAAAGCAACTAATCTTGTATACTTCTAGGACTAGTCAGTGGCTTCTAAACTATTTGAAAAGCGCAATACTAAATGAAAAAAAAAAGAAAAAGAAAATTTTTTCGTCCGAAATAAATAAACAATTTAAAACCATACAAGAAAAATATACTCTAACGGTTATTAAACTTTGATGATCAATCTGTAATATTAATAGAAAGAGATTTATAAGTTGTACTTATCTTTCAATATTAAAGATTAATTTTTAACACTCTTCTGAAATTGTCAGACAACCATTAATGTTTGTAAATGTTCGAATCAATTATTCGACAAATGTTCACGAGATCTTTTTATATAAGTAAACATTACATAATTCACGTATTATGTCCTAAAAACGGTATTACGATACATTTAAAACTGATCCGTTATGCTAAGATAAAAACAAAAAAAATCCTCCAATTTTCCCTAGGTCAAATCATCGAAGGCCTTGCTGTATTTCGATACAAATAATGCAGATTAAATTTTTCTTCTAAGAGTTCGGTGAATTTCGATTAAGAATGAAACACAAAGAATAAAACGCAACCTTGACCAAAGTATTAATTAAAATGTAGCTCGTCAAAGTCTTGAACGGAGACTTTCACGATGGATTGGAATTAAGTTGTCAATATGGAGGTAATGTTTTTGAAAGTCATTTGTCGTTATCTACTTATAGTCACAAAACGACGCAACCGTTAAAAGTTCCAACCGTCAGAAATAGAAGAGCAAACCGAAGAAAACTGTGGGAATCTCTAGGATAGCGTCGATACAATTATCGCGACTGTGCCTCGACGTTCCAGCAAATACGTACTAATGACGCAATGGTAATGCAAATCTCCCGAGATACGTGTATACGCACAGAGGCCATTGGAATTTGGTTCGTTAATGCACTGATATGCTCGTTCACGTTAATGTGATTCGATAATAGCTCACAGCAAGTTATATCGTTAAAGGCGTTTACGCTGTTGATTGAACCCGGGAGACGTTACGTGTACACTAGTTTCTTTAGACTTTTGATATTTGCGCGCATTATAAGAAACGAAATAGTTTAATGGGACCTCATCGTCTTAGTTTTCAGAGCAACATTTGCTTGTGCTGCTACTTCTGAAATCAGCAACGTTGATTAATCCTCATCCTTTAGCCTATTGCGTGTTATTCTTAATGCCTTTACAACTCTTGATTTCATTAAAAAGATTGTCAGGGATTTTAGGGATTCAAATATAAAATCCAATCCGATATTGGAAAATCGATGGCTTTATTAATTTTCCACATATTTGGATATTAACTAAAAGATACATTTGCATTTCACGTGTAACACTTGTTTTTAGTGAACATGTACTTTCTACAGTTGGGAATATAAACTTTCTGAAAGAAGAAGTCAATTGCAACCAAAATATACAGATATATTATCTCTTATTAATTTTAATAGAAACGAATACATTTACATCATATCTAGATTACGTTCTATTTCAGTTAATCATGTATTTACTTTTGTCTGCGTCTACTCGCCTTAACAACGTGTTATCGATAGTATCAATAAAATCAATATCTGCATCAATAGTCCTGTCACTACGGTGGTGATCGATTCTATAAACTATGTTGTAGAAGCGATATGAACGGATACAGATGTACAATTACAACTAGATCGATTTAATGCTTCAATTTGAGCGATGGATCTGTTTAATAGTAGATTCAAAATTGCGTGCTACGATGGAAAGGTAATAGTTTTGAGTGTGGCGTTAGACAGACAAAGCAAGCTAAGAAAACAATCTAATAATTGTAGAAACAAATGGTGTGTAACAAATAAAAGATATGTAAACTCTTAATTTTTTAAGCAGTTATTATTACCACTATTATTACCTTAGAAAATAATAATGAAAACTAGTCAATATAGGCTACGTTTTAAATCTTTCAAACATTACGATCAAGAAATTTAAGGTCGATCTATAGAGCATAATTAGTTAATACAATACAAAGTATCCTCTATCTACGGTTTAATCCAAAGACGAAAAATCAACAAACTTACCGATCGATTCTTTTCGGTTTACAATTTCAACGCTCGTTTATTTATTAAATATCATTTTGATCCCGTATTCTACTTTGTGTACCACAATGTCAAGAACGTCAGCGTCAGAACGCATGCAACGATGATACCACGGCTCGTTCGCGTCCAATAAAGACTTATCGATCAGAAAATCGCCAGGTAAGGCCGAGCGATAGAATAAAGGTAAAAACCACGGAGAAATTGTATCGCTGCTTCAAAGGGTTGTAGCGCAATGTCATGTCAGGATTCGTGACGTTCAGCTTTATGGCGCCGCGCGAGCACGCTGATTTCAAGCCCAGCTTCGCGTTTTCTAGAAATAGGTGTTTCTGTCCTTAGACGATAGTGTTTTCAAGCATTTGCAAAAAAAATTTATGTGATATCTACGTAAGAGGTCTAATAATTCCTTTACAGACAATAGATCACATTTTTAGTTTGTTCTAGTTATATTGGTTAACACAATATTAATAGAACTATATATTAGTACTACATATTAGTACTATTATGAAAATTAATAGTAAAAGAGTGTTGCTATTTATATGTATTCTAATTAATTAATTCGTCGAAAAATTAAATCCAACGTTATACGTGTTAAAAATGTTTCATTTCCTTAAAATAAGTAATGTTCCATCTTAGATTAAGTGGTGAAATCTAAGTCGTTAAAAAGTGACGTTTCGACGAGGAGTGAAGAAATTGAATTTTTTATTTAACTATGGTTTATTATAGCTTTTCCGTGATGGAGAGTGTGATTGATCGACGACTAAGTGGTGTGATGTATGCAGTTGAGATCTGACTGCATTGTACGAGGAAATGTTCTCAAATCGAATCCTCC
Organism: Colletes latitarsis; assembly: GCF_051014445.1. NCBI lineage: Eukaryota > Metazoa > Arthropoda > Insecta > Hymenoptera > Colletidae > Colletes > Colletes latitarsis. Next base: position 5,479,830 of record NC_135139.1, on the reverse strand, counting down.
CTTCCAATTAGCCCTTAGCGCGATAGCTTTGGAAAGGAGTACGTGGATTGTGGGGGCGAGACTGTCGCTGAAGGATGTTATAGAAAGTTCTTTATGTTTTTTAACCTGTACACATGTACTGTTTCCTTTGGTTGGAAATTCTGAGGTTTATGATGGGATACTGGATCCTTATAACTACTTATCGACGAGTTCTAGCCCCATCATAAAGTCATAATCCTTGCCTAACAGCGAGTCTAAGCAGCATGCTGCTACAACTCTCAACAGAAACTGTTGTAAAATAAAGTTTGTAAGTTACGATATAATGATTAATATCTGTAATTAAATGATTTTGGGTACGTAATATCGATGACAAAAATTTCATTTTATTGCCGATTTGTTATTGGCATAAACAAAATTATAGAACTTATGCGTGTATCTTATTAAGCAAAGAAATATGTTCTGCATTTAATTTTACGAACGTAAGTGTTTCCAAACTTACTTGGAAAATGAATTGGACGATGGTTATAAATAATCAAAATAAAACTCGAAAAAGAAATTTAATCGTTCATAGCGGATACTTGCAAAATAGAATTGTTAAAAATGTTTCTATAACTTGTTTTTGATATCTAGTTTTGTTTGTATTATAATAGGTACTTTTGTATTTGTGTGGTTGGCTGTAGTACTAAGAAATGCGCCTTTTGTTTTTTTATGTTCTTTAGGAGGTGTTGTAATATAAAAATGTGCGCACGAGGATGGCAAATGTGAGTTAATTTCTAAATTAATGTTAATATATTTTTCTTTCATTAAATAAACAAATATAATGTAAGTGAAGTGTAATATTTTTTTTTAATTCTAACAAGAATAATTGAAAATTAGTAATTTTTGAGAAACTTAAAAATTGTGAAAATAACTGTTACGTTGGACGTCTGCTTAAAATATTCAAAAAGTTTATAGGAAATATTGTCGTGGGCATTTTGGAAAATAATGTTCTTTTAACCAGTTAACTATTTCTGACGAGTATATTCGTCATGGAAAAAGTGTAAAATTGTATGTTATGACGAGTATATTTGTCATGAGTAATAAGTAGTGACAATTTACAGTTTAAATTGCAATTTAAGTGAAAACTAAAATATATGCGTAAACTTCAAGATGTTTGAAATATTTTGAGGCCCGTTGAAATAAAAGGAACAAATAAAAGTCTATAAATAATTAATGTAGAAGAAACCGCATATAGTATGAATTATTTTTTGTAAATGTATCCTTGTCTTTTATTAGTCATCACAGAAGCAATTATGGATTCACATATTGGTGTTCAACTTGCGAAGTTCCGTTATACATTGCACCATGCTTTGTTCAATACCATTCTCTAGCAGCAAATTAAAGTAAGAAATTGATTTTTCATGCAAAATGTTTATGTTAATTTAAGTAAATAAATAAATGTAAGTAATGAAATAAAAAAATAAAAGTCATTTTATTACAACCTAATTTCATATTTTCCAAAGAGTTCATTTTCCGAAACAGTTAACTGGTTAAAAAATACTGAGAAATCGTTAACATCGTTGTAAAGTAGCCTTGTAATTGGTCCTCGTTTCCGAGCCTGAAAATCCGTAACTCGGTGTCTCGATCGTAGGAGAGAGAATTGGCCAAACGGTACAACATTGGAAACGAACAGAAAGATGCAAGGGATCCTATAATCGCGGCGAGGCGAACGAACATTCCCCGAGGAGTCCTTCGTCAGGACTTTCCTCTTTCGCGGCGAGCCGACGGAGTCTCTGCTCGGTTCCCAGATCACATTTCACTGGGGATCGGAACGGGCTAAGCGTGATCGATCGCCGTGAGAATTCACGTTCTGGTGACTTCGACGAGGCCGTAGAACCGAGTGAGAGACATTCGGGGAATCGGCCGAATCGCGAAAAAGTTAAAAGCCATCCTAATAGATATAGCTGGCAGGCGACTCAGCTGCAGCCGAAGAGTCCTCGGTGTATTTCGAGTGGATGTTTGTTGCGAGTAGACTTTGATCCGTCTCGTGAGCATCGATGGGATCTCGGTGAACGTTGATGCAACTGATATCGAAGGAGATGGATTTGCGCAATCGACTGTGACGAGATTTTGAAACTGACCGGGAACGGTAGTTGGAAAGTTTGGGACGAGTCTTTAGGAAACTCGAGGCACAGCTTTAATCGCAGTTTAGGTTGTAGTTTTGGTACACGATATAATATAATCGTCAGCTTGCCACAAATCTCCACGAAAATGTTTCAAGTATCAATTGCACGATTCGCTAATAACGGGTATCTGTCTCCTACCTTTTCAACCTCTTTCTTTTTCTTAGACTTTTTCCTACAGAGCGATCGTACTCCGGTAATCAGCATGGTTGCTAACCCGTAATTCGCTCATAATTCGCAACTACTCCCGAAACATTTTACGAGCACAGAAATAGCAGTCTGCTCTCGTTAGCAAAAAGTTCCGTGCTTATACGTATTTGCAAACTGTGCGATCGAAGTGGCGAACGGCACGCGAACTTACGTCTTCCGGTCGATGTTATCGAAATAAGTGTTACAGCCCCAAGACGCAAGTGATTTCCTTATCCAATCATGTTGCTTAATGAACACCACACGTGGAGATATAATAATAAAAAAAAAGAACTCTACTGTGCAAAGTTGTCTCTAGCACCGACTCGAAGCTGTAAAAAATCAATTTCAGATCGTACTCTGGACTAAACTTGTAATTTGTAAAAGTTATGAAGGTAGTTCAACCGGTATCGTTGTTTTATGGTGCGAGACCTTTCGGTGTGAAATAAAACTTCTCTTTAGCGGGTACGGTGTTCGTTGTAGTTAGTGCAAGGTTTTCTTGCACTTTTTGCTGGTTGTAATCACGCTATGAAAGAACAGGCGCCTTTTCTTTCACTGTTTCGCACACTTTTTACAAACAATACCGAAGAGTGTGAAACTTGTTGAAAGCTACGAATAAATGTTCCAGAGTAGATTTTTAGCCGATATTCCAATCAAGATTTATTCTCAACGATAACTGGGTATGGCATGGAAAACCTTTCTACGAACAGTTATAATAAAATTAATGTGTTATTATTAAGCTTACGCTTTCTTCTCACAGCTGATTCTGAATTAGGAACCAAATCAAAAACGAAGTAATCAACAATGTAGACCAAGATATCAGAAACTACTCTATATGTGCGTGAAACATTATTCTATATAATTGCACAAAGTTATTGCAATTAATGATGAATTATAAAATTATGTAAATAGACTGTGAAATTATTTCAGATTTTATAATTTAAATAATTAGGTTACTTTACGAATTTTCAATCTTTCTGGTCAAATTATCTGTAATATAATGAAACATTTATGGATATAATGTACTTTATTTAATATAAAAAAAATATTTCATTTTTAATGATTATAGGGGAATCGTTTTAGGTATAAACGATGAATATTCAAACAAGCACATTCATAAACCTTGATACGGTATTTTAGCACGGATAATTGGAAAGACAAATAGAAAAATATAATTATTTCTATATAATATAAATATGGATAATTCTCTTATTGATTTTCATATTTTTTATGTATTCTTCCTGTTGCTTTTGTCCCTGAATTACATATTTTCCTTATTATTCGAACAATTATTTTGTCTCTCCTGTTGTCATTATATTATATTACTTAATTATATTTATATTGTATTATTCTTGAGGTTACAATAACAATAGCATATATATACCTCGTGTTTATTCAAAGAACATGGTATTTTTAATATTGTACAACTTTGTTACGATAAAAACTATTTTGAAGACTGAAGATAAGTTTTTCAATTAAGAACCAATGTAAAATTGAACAAGAAAAAGAGCAAAGAAGCAACGTTAATATATTATTATTACTAGACTGCAAATGTTTATACATTTATGGGAAATTTAAATTCTCAAAAAACTACAGAATCCATTTAATATACAAAAATATAAGACTATACTTAAAGATACGAATTATTATATTTAGGGATTGAGACAACCCTCTAGAAAGCTTCCATTTCATTAATTCTATTAACAAAAATATGAATTTGCATATAAATCCATAGTTTAATTATTACATATACAGGGTGTTCGGCCACCCCTGGGAAAAATTTTAATGCGAGATTCTAGAGGCCAAAATAAGACGAAAATCAAGAATACTAATTTGTTGATAGAGGCTTCGTTAAAAAGTTATTAACGTTTAAAGTTCCGACAGGATTGAATTTTTTTCTCGAAAGTAGGTAGGATTTCGACGGTATGTCTAATGACCAAAAGTGATTCTAATTGACCCCCACAACCGAAAATAATTTTTCCAGAACGATTTGAAATTTTTTTTTTCACAGAAAAATTCAGACATCTACCCCCTGTCAATTTTTCTTAAAAATTAGTTTTCTATAATTTTTGATAATTTTATTTGACGCCCTACAGAAAAGTTGTCTAATACTTTTTTGTAGGTACCCATGAGCTCTACTTCAGAAAAAAGTTTCATTGAAATATATTTACTATCGTAGGAGTTATAGCTGTTAGAAAATTGGACCATTTTTATGGGGTTTTTCTCATTTTAGGGGGTCAAGGAACAACTTTTCGAATATTTTTAGAATTTCTACATATTCTACACTAAAATACGCGTTGTTTGCATTTTGGAAAATTAAAATCGTCCAGTCCATTTAGGAGTTATGACATTTTAAAGATTCGCATAAAATTTCAGAGATGCATTTCTGGCCACACATTAGATTTTCGGTAAAGAATTTTTTTCTTGATAGTGGGTAGGATTTCAGGGATATGTGTATTCACCGAAAATGATTATAATTGAGCGCCGCAACCAAAAATAATTTTTTCAGAATGATTTGGAATTTTTTAATTTAATTTTTTAGTAACTTTTTAACGATGAAATTGTTATTCTTCAAGAAATTGATATTCTTGATTTTCGTCTTATTTTGGTCTCTAGAATCCCTCATTAAAATTTTTTCTAGGGGTGGCCGAACACCCTGTATAAAGCATTCAAGGCAGGGTCTGCCAATATAATCTACCTAATGAGTCCAACAGATTTTGGGCACTACCTTCTCGTCATCAAATAATTTATGATTTGAAATAATTATACAACATGTATACAATTATTCTATAGACTCTAACGGTGCAATTCAAATTTCGTTGAATAATATTGAAATCAGTTAGTGCGACGAGAAGCTCCTAACGAAAAAACAGCAATAAATAATTTATCACCGTAAACTGTTTATCACGATATAGATTCGTTGAAGTCGGGATCATTCGAGAAATTGATATTTCCGCGCGTCTAATGTACTCCCATTCGTTTCATGAAGTCGAACGCAAGGTTTTTCTTTTCTATCCGTAGTAATGCACCCTCGGCTAGAAAACGGGTCTTCCAGCGCCGTAGCCGTATTGTGTTTGCCCTCATTTGCGAATAAATCCTGATTAGAGTGGAACCGTATCGCGGCTCTCTGAATCGAGCAGCGTCCGGGATCTTTCTCTGTCTTTTCGTTCGTCTCTGACGCCCGATGCTCAGGGCAGAATTTTCCTTCGCAACGAAAGGACGAGCCGCGTGCACGCTCGTGTTGCCAAACGAATCTCAGATTTGGCCTTGTTTCCTTTTTTTTTTCGCTCCCCGAAGAAAGGAAGTCGTGCTCGACCCATCGAGAGCGTCAAAGCTGGAGGAGACCAGCCGGCTTAGGGCGGGTAAATATTTTGGACTGTTGCCAGGAAACGTTGTCTCCGAAAAGAAGACCGTGAAAAGTTCATCGTGACTCCAAAAATAATGTCCCGTAATTCGTCGCGTAATAATAATAATGCGAACCGATTTTGCGATTGCGCGGTCGACTCGTTTGGAATAGTTAAATCAAAATTAATGGCAACAGTTTTTTAGGGATACCGAACATAAAGAAAGTTGAAGTTGCTCAAAATAATATAGTTCAAGCAATGGTAGTAAATATTTTTTTAAAGATACTCTTGTTATACAATAAAATACAATCTTACAAAATTTTATAGAAATATATTTTTACATTTAAAGACATGTTTCTATAAAAAAAAGACAATCACTATCTGTAGAAAGTAAGTTGACGATCAATTTAATAAGAAAAATACAAGTGTAGACGAGATTTTAAAAAGAAATTTGATACTCATGGTTTCGAATTATTGTAAAGAGCCTTTGTCACATACTTAACACAGTGTGTTAATAACGTTGTCTACTAAATTTGCAGCTACACATTTTTAAATAATGATTTGTTATTTTGCATGTTGCTTGGTATATTTATATCGGGATAGTAATTCAGTGCTATTTTTCCGAAAAAATTTCACAGCAACCTTGGACCAATGTTTACAAGATGTATTACCATGGAAAAGCAGAAATAGGTTTTTATATCAAGTCGCATGAATAGTAAGAAGTGTATTAAATTGATAGACGTGCGATTAAATAAGTATGAAATTTATATTGCAAGCAGTGATTACATATTTTTAATAAGACAATGCTGCTTTTCACACCGTAAAATTTATACAACGTTTTGGAATGGCCGATCTAAATATCATAAAAAATGTTTTGGGTACCAAATTAAAAATGTCAATGAACTAACAGTATGTATTGTCCAAAATTCAAACGCACAACAACAAGAACAAATAAAAATATTATAAAAACCAATTCGAAAACGGTTGTTAGATATTATTGAGCTGAAGGGTGATCACATCAAATATACATCTAATATTTCTATAAAAAATACAACCAATTTTTTGATACTCTCTTATAATTTCGTCCAATCGAAGCCGGCTGATATTAACATTTTGTTCTTTAACCTTTTTGTCGTATGTTCGTCCGCTATTAATTTGGTATGCAATATACTATATAATGTACAAAATATACAATTCTTTCCTTTTAATGATAATAACCACCCATAATTTCGTTCCGATTTTATCCTCGATCATTAGATATTATTTATGGTAAATCTCTACAATCAAAGTTAATGTATGATACTACAGTTAATTGATTAGCTGATACTGGATGCGACGAAAATAGAAAGAAAACTCTCCAAGAGGAAAAATGTAAGCAAATAAAAGACTCTATAAATAAAACACGATTCGTGGAAAGCGTGTCAGCCGTTCACGAATTTTCCCTGCAAACAGAAGAGGCCAATGGCGTGGAAAAGGTAATACAATCGAAATACGTTGAAAATGGCGAGAGAGCCGATCGGCGTGGCCGCGCTTCGAATACAAAATCGCAATCCACGCATACGTTATACGCACGAGTGGGTATATTTATCGCACTACCGATCGTATGCTTGGCAAGCTTTTCGAGATTTAAAAAATCCCGGTAGCATTTACCAGCTTGCCTCCGGTACGGCGAGTTGTTCAAACGCCCGGGGCCAATCTCGATAAATTCTGTTCGAGCGATTCTCGACCCATCGACATTCATGCCATGCAGCGGGTAACCAGTCTCCTCGTTCCTCTGCGTGAGAAAAAAAAAGATTGAGGCTCGGGACACATGTACATACAGTCGAAATTGACACGACCGTACCATCCTCCGTACAAGAATATATCGCGAACAGCATTGCTTTTCGGCCACCAACTATTACAGACGCGTGTATTACGAATCGAGCTTCAGGAACATTTGTGGATGGGGTTTGTTACCATTGTTCCTAAGAACAACGTTCGCTACACTTTGAATTTGTTTAATTTCTATTAACACGTTGACGCCGGCGCCGATATTCAGAGTTTTCTCTGAGAGGCGGCGCCCGAATTCACGTTCTGTTCTGTAGGGCGGCGCAGCCACAGATTACGCTGTTTCAGCGCGTTGAAAATCTTTCAACTTTGACCTCAATTTATAACAAAACTACGAAAGCTATACGACTCCTGTTGGATTCAGTGAATTCCGTAGACTTCAACTAATACATTGTATTGCTATAGTTACCAAGATCAATTTGCATATACCTGCAAATGTTAAGTAAACCTGACGGGACAATTCTGTAAACATTTTTCTATAAAAAACGTTCATAGCGCCAACGCCTTCATAGCCCACCTAAAGTAATTTGGCAACGTCAGTACCTCTGCCTTTGTAGAAAAATCACACATATGTTTATAATATTGAATTGTTGTGTTTATAATATTTAATAGTTATGTTTTTAATGTTCAATGTCTGTTTATAATGTTGAGAATTGAAAAATAAACCTATTTTGTACCATCTATTTTGTGAAATACAAGTGTGACCCACGGTGATGCACGCCGCCCCACGGAACAGCCACGCGTGACCCACCGGTGATGCACGCCGCCTCACGGAACAGCCACGCGTGACCCACCGGTGATGCACGCCGGCGTCAACGTGTTAAGGTAGACTGTTACGGTTGTAACGTTGTAAATATCTCAAAATATGTAATAAATATTAACACAAGTTTCTGGTATACAATGTAAAATGACATTTCGAACACGCTCATCTATCATGCTTAGATAGCATAACGTTAAACAACTCTATAATGAAGAAAATAACTTTTCGACACCTGGAAGTTAACTCTTTTTACTACCTTGAAATTGTAATTAAATGATCTTTTAGCGAATTTAATTTTTCTTTCTTGTTTTAAATCTTCTATTTGCTGTTTCATAAAGAAATGTTGACCGCTACAGAGCATTCATAAGTGTATTAATGAAAACTTATAATTAAAGTTTATAGGTGTAGTCGGGGACAATTGTAACACCGACAGTCGGGGTGTAAAAGTATCAAAATATCAAAAAGAAAAGAGAAAGAAGATAAAGAATATTATTGCATTCTGTGTAAGAAATCCTATAGCAAAAGTATACCTAATGAAAAATGGGTTCAATGTTATAATTGTCAGGATTGGACATATAAGTAACATTCGTCACATTTGTGACGCCCAATAATAATTTCACCATTCTATGTATGAATTAATTTTGTCTTTTTTCATTATAGTTTTTTACTAATAAATATTTTCATTTTATAAAATTAAACTTGCATTGCTATCGTCTCCAACATTTTCTCCGTTTGCCATTTTTATTTAATAACTCAGATATTTATCAATACATAACAAAATAACTGTAATTCAGTAATCAAGTAGGCAACATGTTTGTAAAAAGTACTGTCGTGTAAGTGCAATAGTTTTTACGTAATCTTATTCTAAAGTTCAAATGCTACAAACCATAATCGGCCTACCCTACTCTAGATTGCAGTTCAATTTAGAAATGCAGACTAATAATGGTATTATGTTTATGGATATGCAGATTATTATTAGGAATAGATCTGTTATTAATACTCGGTAAGTAAAATTCCCCGCATCAGATAGATGTACTAATTTCCACTTTAATCATTCGGCTGAACACAATACAAATGTATATTATGAAACGTAGGTGTATCATTTACAATTTAGCGGATCGGGCATTTCGCCTCTCGGATAGCCAGTTTAGTTTAGTTTGTAACAGATATATGCATTTCGGTAACACATTATTAGCTACTGTAGGAATGGATGTGGCGTGTGAATGTTTATTGATTGGTATGGCTGGAAAATGTTTCGAGTGAATCTATTGCAGAGCGAACACAGCGTGTTTAGAAAGATTGACCAAGGTGTGAGAGAAGAGTGTTTGGGACAGAGCACTCGAGATAATCATGTGAACGGAGAGCGCGTGGCCACACAGGACTCGAGGCGAATGTGACAGGATGCGTTTTTCGAATGGCTGATGACTATGTCTAGGATCAACGAAATAAAGTGAAAAAATAGAGTCAAAGAAAATGAATTCGAACAAACATATAAGCTTTGGGAAAAGCGCGCAGGAAGCAGAGCGTAGAGAACGTGTTGAGCGAGTAGAGAGCGAGTTTAGTGAGTTTAATGAGTTGTGAGAGTATTTGTGGGTTTTGTGAAAGTGTCTTAGGAGTTACTGTGGATTAAATTTTTGTTATATAATAAACGTTATTGTTTTAAGAAAGCCTCCAATCCATTCATTCGTACCTCGATTCCCATCTACGAGGAATTTTCTACAAATAATTCCTACATGTTGCAATTTCACGTCGATTTAACCAGTTAAGTGTGTTTGACGACTATATCCGTCATGGAGATGTGGCAGAATTTTGTGTCATGACGATTATATCCGTCATGCGCAAAATTTTGTTACAATTTGATATTTAAATTGTAATTCTGGCGAAAACTAAATTATATTCGTAAATTTTAATATGTTTAAAATGTTTTGAGGTGAAGACACAATGAAACAGACAAATGAAAATTATAAATAATTTGAGTTGCATTCATAACTTCCTAAGAGCCAACTCGTAAGCAGTACAGTAATACTGGATCTTTGATTATCCCGATTTTCATCTTGATGTATCAAAACCAAAAAAAAAAACAAAGTATATTAGATTCTCCATCTGCGGTGATTTTTAACTTCTATAAATATTTGATTTTTTTTTGTAAGTTTTCCGTTCATTATGTATAAATATATGTTCATGTTGAGCGACTGTGTAAATATTACTAACAAAATTGTTCATTTTCTAAAATAAAGTCGTCTTTTTGACCCAATATTTCAACAGCGCCATTTACTCTGTGTTTGACGACTATACCCGTCATCGCTTAATTATCGTGACACACACTGGTGGGCGATTTGCAAAGAGATCGCCACAGTTAACTGGTTAATTATGTATGTTGCTTTACATTTCTTCGATTTAATTCATTTTTATGAATCTTATTGCTAATTCGAGAAACTCTGACGAGAACTGTAATCGTTGTTGCGCGAATCTAACACTTAAAGAAGATTTCTCGCGTCTCGGAAATTAGTTCATCACCGAAAGACGACATCATACTGGGAATCACTTCATAGACTGACTTCCAAAAAACTTATAACCAAGTTTAGTCAAACTTGTCCTGTCGAGTAAACTAGACTACGCGAGCGAACTTGCATAACATGGCATACGTTCGCCAATTATAAGACATTTTCAAAACACAGCGAAAATTATTTACTCATTTATTTAAAATAGTCGTGCTACAAAAGTATTTATAATAAACGCGACTGAGCTTGAAAAAAGGTCAATATCATAACTATAAATAATAGTTTATCCGATTTCTATAGTCATAGATCGATATCTGGGTGGAACATGAAATTTGATTAATTTTAATAACACGAGGCAATAACGTGCTCATTGATAATTGTAGATAAAAATACAAGGTCTACCACAATTCTACGATCTTGCAACGTTGCTAAATTAAGCGTTTTCAGTAGTGGTACATAACTGTGGTCAAGGACAGAGATAGGCTGACCTACTCTGCGAATTACTGTTCTCAAACATTTATTTTATACTCTTTCCAATGCAGATGAAGATAGAGACTGCATATTCCAAGTGGGTTCTCACCAATGCGAGTACAATGATTTAAGTAGTTGATAAAATCAAATCTAGGTGTGATAAATACACCAAGGCTAGTCCTCCGATTTCTTATCGCAAGCAACATGATTTTTGCACAAGTATATTTTATACGCGATACATGAAATTTGTTACAACTCTCGTCTATAATATAAAATATCTTTAATACCTCGATAATACACCCCAATCTAAATAAATAAATCTGGATAAGTTTAAATTTAAACTTCGCGAGGTCAGAAAATTATTGCTGTAGCCAGTTGCAAGAGATCTCCAAGCACAGATTAAACGGGAACGAGCCTTTCCAGCAAACATGCACGTAAAATTATTAAACTTCTTCGTCCCACGCAAAATTTCGATAGAAACGATAGTAATCCAGATATCGACTCGAACCTACCTGCCTATAATACCGATACAAGACACAAATAAAAGTTGCGTATAGGGAGGTACTAAAATAATATTTGCCACCAAACTATATTTCCTATCGCGGGACCACCTCGGTGCAACGTAGCTGTTCGTTATTAAAAATTCATCGTTGTAGAAGCTGCAATCGCGAGACCTTTGAGACTACATCAGCCGATGGCCTTGTAATTTTGCTCCCGATCGACCAACAGATTCGTACGTGTCGGTTACAAAGCGCGGCAGCTCGATCGATGTCCGCCCAGTACCTTCGAGGTGCAAAAGAAACCTAAAAAAACCCGTGAGACGGTATCAAAGAACCAGTCGTTACGTAGACCCGTTAACGAGTTAAGGAAACTTTACCCGGAAAATCAGGAAATTTCCGAGAGAAAGGAGCACGAGAGAGTGCAGTCAGCTAGGGTAGACGTATCGACGGTCAGGCACGTCTACTTACAGTTGTCCAGTCCAGTGTAATGTATCCCCATTACGATATCTAACACTGACTTCGCTCGACCGGTAGCAGTCAACGATATCTCGTTTCCTTTTGCATACAGAACGAATGCCTATATCGGCAAGCGAGAGCATGATGCTGTTGCCGCATGCCGCGAAGGTGTCGATAACGCTGCACCAGATCAGACACGACGAGAAGGACGTTCACAGGGAAAAAAGACATCGTCAAAGTGCGACTGTGACAGGGAGAAAGCTTCTATGGCAGGGTGCGTCTATCTATCAATAAACGTCCAAGATATTTTGGGACGTTATTTGACGTGTCTTCATCGACTCTATTCAAAGCCTGCGAAGGGAAGTCGCTCCTCTACTTCGAGCACAACTGTTAGATTATGTATGATTACACGCAACGTTTTACTAGTCTAAAATTAAACTTTATCTAATTTCTGATTTATTCCGAGAAAAGTTATTTAAGGGGAGAGTCTCATGTGTATGTTGCAAAATTTAACAATCTTTATTAATTTTTTTTAACTAAATGTTACATCTAACGCTATAATTTATTTTCGCAATTTGCTTAACTATCCTTTGGGAATACATAATAAATTTTTCAATAATTTTTATTGACTTTTCAAGTTTTTATTACGCCTACAGTAAACTTGTGTTTAAACACTGGAGTAGGTGATTGCAGCTCTCAAGATTAACTAAATCAAAAAAATCAAGCAGGTTTCCTGTTATCGTCCGCAGCAAAATAATTAATTTATATTGAAAATTGGCAAAATGGCGAAAGTTTAAATTAAAAATTGCAAAATTTTGTAATTTCTTCCGCAATTTTTTAATAAAAGTACATGATATACTCATTATTAAAATATAATTTTAACGTATAGTTTTTGAGATTTTATCTACACCAGTTAAGAAAGTAACATTTCGAGAGATACGCATTTAAAGTCTGCAAGATCATACTAATCAATCCCAACTCGATATAGAATTCCTTCTAGAATGTTGACACCCAGATGGCATAAACGCTAGAATGTCGACTTTTAAAAACAGCAGATGTCTCTTTACCCTGTCGTAAACCTTTTGAAACAGTAATGTCTGGGCTGTACAAGGTAATCGCCGAAAAAATGTTCTATAATCCACAATACTTGACATTTATCTCTCAAAATTTAACAGTACATTCTTAAATATATATACTTTCAAAACATGGAATAAAAAGAATTTATTTTTTGAGATCTCACATGAGACTTTCCTCTTAATTTGGAAAGACTTATGTGGGAGGTCGGAGCAATATAGGTCGTAAACGTTTATCGACACGTAAAAGAGTCAGTTAAATCAAGAGCTTAATCAATAAAGCTATACACTACCGTTCATAAGTCACTGGACACTTTGCTCGCCCGTCTTGGAAAATGCAATTAAGGTACAGAAGCGACTTTATTATCTCGCTTTCTTACATTTAGTCATTTTAAGTTACTACTTTACTATACATTTTATAACACTAAAAGGAATTAAAGTAAATGTGAAATGAGTAAAATTATACGAGGAAGTGAATTTTGAAATTGAAGGAGATGTGGACAATATTACATAAAAGTTGAAATGGTATTAATAAAAGAAATATTAAAAAATAATTGTTGATAGAATTCTGCCATTAATTTGAAGAATCGTTTTCAAATAAGGTTGATACACTCGTAAATCGAAAATTTTGAATTGTTCGCTAATATGAGTTACGTTTCCTTAATAGCATAACGAATAAATAAGTGTTAGTTTCATTTTATAATTTACATCGCTTCGCAGTGTTAATTTGTTTTTATTCTACGTTTGTTAAGTGTTCGGTGATTTATGGACGGGAGCGTATCTACAAAGAAAATTTAAAAGACTAAAGTTAATATTAAATTATAGAAATAAGACTCTTCCTTTTATTCATAATCTATTAACAGCCAATGATGATTAGACTAGAAACTGAGCAAATGTAGAACGAACGAACTCTATCGTTTTCATGGTTATGTGTATCAGCAGAACAAGTGAAAGTGCATTGTTTTCCCCACGTTTCTTGAACGGAACAACATCTGTTACGAAAGTTTACGACCTGATGTTTATCAGACTCTGACACTTTCTCTTGCAACAGTCTGAGTTTGTGGACTTGACTTCACAAATCTTGGCATTGTTGATATCTTATTTCTCGTTCTTACGACGTATCGATTAATAAACCCGAAAAATAACAAACAACAAGTTGATCAAACATAATTATAGCAAAACTGTTTCACTTAACAGTCAACTACGGGTTCTGAAGATAGTTGCAGTCAATTTTGGCTATCTTTTAAGTTAATCTTTGTTAATCATCCAATCAACTTTGAATATCTTTGTAAATGTACAGGGTATTTCATCATAACGATAGTACCTACTTTAGCGGTACAGTGAGACTTAAAAACAATGAAAAAGTTCATATAAATATGTGCTTCATCTTACATTGTTCTGTGCAGTTCTGTTATGGAATATTTTAACCGTTCAAATATTCCAAGTATTATTTTATTGAATTCATTTGGTAGTATTTTGACATACGTTATTGAAAATATTTCAACATCGAGAATAGGCTTTGAATAAGCAAATGTTGTTAGGTAGCCCAGTAGATTAAAATCTGGAAAATGAGCAAGTTAGGCAATGGGTCCAGCACGATTTCTCCGTCTGTTAGAAAATTGTTCGTTCAAGAAGTACTTGGTTACTTGATTATAAAAAGTCTTAGTGCAATATGTATGTATTTAGATTTCTAACGTGTAATATAATAATATCGAATACTTGTTTCACTCACTCCTTAATAGCCATAAGGAAATGTAATTTCTTACGAAAAGCATTAAGAATGCCAGAAACACATTAAAATTATAAAAAATAGAGGAAAAGAATGATACAAAAGACAATTGATACTTGAGTTTAAAGAAAGCCACTGACTGACGTACGAGTGCTATGAAAAACAAAGTATCGAACATTTTGTATATTCACTTTAGTAGAATCATTCATACTAGCTCAATTTAAAATTGAGAATTGTCATTGCTTTTATATTCTAGTCCAATATGTTATGAAACACCCTGTAACAAAGATACAGGAAGAAATGAACAGAACAGAATACTCATTAATAGATTGCGGATCTGTATGCAAATTCATATTTTTATTAATAGAATTAATGAAATGGAAGCTTTGTAGAGGGTTGTCTCAACCCCTTAATGTAATCATTCATATCTTATTTGAAGTGTTTCTTATACTTTCACATATTGGATGCATATTATTTGCATAAATGCATAAAAAATCTCTTTTGTTACGAGAAAAAAAAACTAGACGTAGACAAAATCTAACACAATTCTCTACGCACGATCAGCCAATTACCTATGATTGTTATTGTATTATTATTCATAGATACCCGCTTACTTATAATACCGTAGAGCTACAGTCTCCTCTTTAAATGTTTACCGAGTAAACGATTAATTGTAGTATTTCATTACAAATGTCTGCAAAATATTTCATTAACTACAAGAGGAATTCCTTTCTTCCGAGGAAAATTGTTTAATAGGAGGATTGTCGAGAATCGAGAGAGTACACCTGGCCGAAGAATGCTCGGTTGAAGAGAAAAGTTGGCTATTCCGAAGAAACGAGACTCGTCTTTCTTTCACGGTAAATCGTACTCCTCCCATTCATCGCGCTTCCGCCTGACGCAAAGAACAAGCAGAATAGCTAAGAGCCGAAACCATCGGGTTCGATGGCGAATTCATAAGTTCTTGCTCGGCGTTCCGCAACGTATTCGAGTCCCTCTTCGCCGCTTTTGCTTTCAGCAAAAACGAATCTTCATCTTCGTGAAAATAGAGATAGAGTGGGAAGTAAGACCGAGACACCGTCAAGTTGCACAATGAGAAAGTCGTTGGAAGAAGAGAAGACAGAACTGAAGCGGAGAACACTAGCCAGCTTTTTATACAAACGTTCGTCTCGTTATTACGTCGTGAAGGTCTCCTTACAACTTTGTTCCCTCGTAATATACAATTATACAATAATTTCAAAGCAAAGGCCGCGACTCGGTTCCGCTGTATCTCACTCTTGTCCCATCTAGACACATCGTTCTTCTTTCTTCCCATTGTTTCTTCTCGTTTTTCGAGCACTGTTCCTTCCCTCGTGAAATCTACCGAGCTGTCTTTCTTTCTTCGTGATCCACCGCGGAGTAAAAAACAGCACAACGTTCGAAGAAACTTCTTTAAAAAAAAAACTTGATGTTCTTTTATTACCACTACTGTGGTTCTACAACGTTTTCGTGTTGTTTCCTCGCTTATTGCGCTTCTTAACGGCGGTAATTAGCGATATCGTTTTTGTGCCCGTCTTGCTTGCCAACCAACACAGAACTTCGACTCTTGCACTCCCTTTCTAGGTCACTTCGTTGTCTAAGAGATCTAATCGATTAGGTTCTAGCGGCTGTATCACTGGCGACCCGCTGACTACAGCTCTATCCTGCAAACTTATTGGAGCGTTGTTTCAAATAATGGTAAAAATTAATATAGCAGAATCCAATCAAAATCTTTAAATACAATTTGCAAGTTTCTTGTGTACGTACATACAACGTAACATAGCTCAAACACATAAAGAAAAGTAATTCTACACGTACACGGCATACATATGCATTTGTCAGAATATGAATCATAAATGACCTGCCAGCTTCCGCAATTCATGCTTCGAGGGTTAATAAAGATTGTCACGAAATCCATCTACTCGAAAGCACAATTTTCCTTTTGGAACAGTATATATTTCACACATACAGGGAACATGGGACAAAAGAATTAGCTACGAACAAGAGATTAATACACTATATTTACCGTTCCTGAGAAAACTATCGATCCCATCGCGAAGCTAGTGGTTCCCTTCAATTGGGGTTCTATCGACATCTCTGCTGGAAGTGTTCAATGGGACCCCTAGCGATGCACCCGAACCCCCATTTTGTGCCATAGAAACGCAGATTAAGTGTCTTCGATAAGAGGACGCCGAGGGTAAAATTCGATCCAATGTACTTTAGGGACTATGTACATAAATGTTCTTTCCACCATCAATATGTAATTTTAAAAGTTCAATGCTGCCTCTTATATTTTTGGTATTACTCTTTATAAAGTGAATTATGCGCTACACACTCAACTTCTACAAAGTTTCTTCTGTACAGGCCATGTGTTGTAACCATGAAAGAGTCGAAAGAAAGTTTATTCGTTAAATTTATCGGTGAGGATTATCTGGCAACTTCTACTTCAGACACAAAGGCATAGGATATTCAAATGTTTGTCTATTTGTGCAAATTCGGTGGTTTAAATTCTTCGTTAAAAGTCGTGAATTTCCGGGAATCGATACTGTTTCCTACTCTGCGTAGTGGTAGCAACGGGAGCATGAGTGTTCTGTCCCGATGGGTACCACTTCTTAACTCCGGTCGGCTCAGTTGTTCACTTTTAACGGAACGATGTTTTAGTTATAGAAGTAACAGTGAATCGTTCCCAATTTAGCAAGGGTCGTTCCAGTTCATGTAGCTTTTCGAGTCGCAAACCCTCGACCAGATGGGCACACAATTGTAACCATTTAAGAACGTTCTTAAAATCAGCTAAACTACCCGCCAAACCTAGAGACACACCAAACTCAACCAATCATAAATCAGGAGACGCAGCGACCACCGCTGAAAACTCACCTAATTTTCATCAAAGCACTTTTAGTCCTTTTCCACGACATTCTTTCTTTCGCTTCCTATGACTTCTCCAGACGTTTATTTCCAATTCGTCCTCGACCATATCTCACGTTTTCTACCAAAATCTAATACTGTTTTGGCTACACCTAATATTTTCCTACAGACGTCTTTTGATTCCTTCGTCAATTAAAATCGAATTTATCCCACGAAAAAAGAAAAAATTAAATATTTAAAATTTAATAAATCTTCGTATAAAATTCTCGTTTACACAACTATTCACATCATCCTTTATACAAATGAGAACTCGTTAGTGGAAAAAATATATTACTATTAATTTAAAGGAATAATAGAGTTTGAAAAATGTATTAATAGTAGTTTTTAATTAAAAATTTCCGTCTGTATATTATTAGAATAATTATAGTTTATTAACGTTAATCATTGTGTATAAACTATTTATTTCTTATATCTTATTTCGTCCAAAGCAATATGGCTATTTTTACACGGTATTTTGAGAATGTGTCCACCGTGTAGAAAAAGAATTTTATATTTGAAAACAATTTTCCAATATAACGTGCCTGCTCTACCTTTTTTTATTTTGGAGAGCTCGAACTACAATTTTATTAAAAACATTTTTTGCCTATTTTATGTCGCAAAGATGGCGCAGCAGTTCAACCCTTATATCAATAATCAGGTTTGTGTTCCCGTTTCTATATTTTAATTAGAAACGTTTCATGGTCTCGTTTAAATACTTTTAAACCACTCTGAATCCTTAATCTTTGAATAGTTGTTAAGACGCACAAAATTCAGAACCTAGTTTTCTGCCATCTATAATTTCAGCATTCTCTGATATGTACAATCTTGGAGAAAAACATTGTTTCCATATGAATAAATAAAAAATACAAAATTAATATTAAGTAGTAAGATAAATTTGAGTTGGTACATTTGGAACAGTAGTGATACACAATTTAAAATTAGGATTAGATACCCTATTATAAAAAATGCGACATTGCTTTAAATCTCAATCGTATAAGTCTAAGAAACATAAATAATGGTAGGAATAATTGTGTCCTAAATATCTGAGGCGAAACCTTTGCGTATAGCTGATCATTATTGTATATTTATCGTTCTGGTAGCATATTGAAAACCCCTACAAAAATTGATTTCCGTAATACGTGTATAACAATTCATTAAATTAAAACAAAATTTTCATATCGTATAATGTAACTTTTAGATACAAGTTATTTTCCTTCTCTTAAACTTCAAGGATTTTGGAGCACGTTTCCCAATTGAGTATTTTTCACACAGATTATTTCCTTAAGATTTGAAACCATTTTGGGAAACGAGCAAACAACAAATTCGTAAGTAAAACTTCAATCGTCCGAAGCTAAGGACCGCGCTAGTGAGCATTTCGGTTATCGACATAGGGGTTAATCGATTCTCGACACCATTATCGGTAAGCGAGAGGCCCGCCTTCGGCGATGGAGTCGAAAACAAAGGCCAAGGCAAACTGTTCGCTTTTAACTATGGAAACTTGTAAAACCGAAGCTTGTACGAACGGTCGAGTCCCGCATCGATGGGTCGACCACTAAACGATACACCGTTCAATGATTGGCTGTCCATCGATTGAGAAAGCAGTCCGAGGAACATGTGCCATGAGGGCGGAAGGCCCGGCTAGCAAAAGGAAAGAAAATAAATGGGAAAGGAGACCCGAATGGTTGGAGGCAAGGAGTATGGACGAAGGTCCGCGTACAAGGGATCGTTAACTGGCGTGTAATCGTTAGCTTTGAGCCGGTTGGGAAACCTGGTGGAGGGTGGGTTAAAAAAGAGATTGCGCCGGTGGTCTCCTTCGAGCTTACCGGGCCCGTACAAAGCATCGAGACACACGATCGTGCCGCCCATCCGCAGTGTGTGTATCGATGCACCGATGAAGAAAAAAATGCAATAAAGCGAACACTAGCCACGACAATGGGGAACGATCGAAAAGGGCGAGAGAATGACCGCAGAGCCGATCTTGCATAGAGGACGCGCTGCTTTGCTACCTCGCAAAACGGGACGAAGTTAATTACTCGGAAAAAATAATTCACTCTTTCGTCCTTCTATCGCGTCCTGGACCGCAAATCTGGCCCACTTATTAATAATATCGTTTTTTTCTCCAATAATTCACGCGTTAAATACAACGTGGTAATCTGTGGATTTTCTTGCTGAACGCTAAATGCCGGACCAGCGGGAACCTCGGACGTTAGGGTGTCGCGTGTCTACCCCGCAGCGGTGATAATTGGCTGGGATTGATCAGAAAAACGACGCACCGAGTCAGCCCTCCTTTGACGTGGACATATGGTTTCAGGATTAGGAACAACAGACCGGCTGGCAATTAACGTTATTACTGACGCCCTGGAACGTGGAATGCCTTTCTTCCGTCAGATTCCTGGTGATTACACGCGTTTATACTTCGATTCTACTATGATAGACGAGAGTTTGCAGTGTTTCTCAATCTAGAGTGAATGTACCCATTTACTGCCACCATAAACTATTTCACTTAAGGGGTGATTCTCGTGTAACAGCGTTAAAATTAAAGTTTCCTTTTTAATCTTTTTTGTAAAGAATTAAAAGTTCTATTGTACTAGTCTTTTAGGAACATGAAGAGAGACCCTTAAACTATAAGAAAATATTTTTTTAGTCCATTTTTGACTATCTTTTACTAAATAGTAGATAATCATATCCGACGATGTACCATAGTTGGTGTACAGCGTAGCATCCATCATAAAAATCAGAACGCAATAAATGAAACATTTTCTTAAAGCTGAGTGGTTTTCACTGATACTGAACCTATTTTAAACAAAAAATATAGAAAATTTAAAAAATTATGGCACTTTGAAAAAAAATGTTTTCTTCAAAATGCTACAGTTTCTTAAATTTTCCATATTTTTCGTTTAAAATAGATTCAGTGCAAGTGGAAATCAACTAGCTTAAAGAAAATTTTTCATTTGTTGCGTTCTGATCTTTATGATGGATGGTACGCTGTACACCAACTATAGTTAAATCGTCAGATAGGAGTAACTACTATTTAATAAAAGATAATAAGAAATGGACCAAAAAAATATTCTCGTATAGTTTAAGCGTGCAAAACAATAGCGAAACAATAGCGTGTCTTTCTTATTCCATACTCATAGAAACAAAACTGGTACGCTGTTTCTGTTACCCATATACTAGTTTGTATGCACCTAACAAATTTTTAATTTTTATATTACATATGCAATACAACACAAAAGTATTCATATCACTTCATCAATACATAAATTCTATATGTGGTTATGGGGAGAGTAACTGAATTTTCCAGCCTGACAGTGTTTGGTCGGCTGACAGTAATTGGGTTGTCAGTAATATGGTCAAACGTATTTTAGGGGTGACAGTAATACTGTTCAAAACATTCTACTTGGATTAATAAATTTAAAAATGAGAATAGAGATATTGACAGTCGTAATGCTATTGTTCATAAATTAAAAATACTGAATAATAACAACAACGCAATATTACTAGAGTTGAAGGAGTTTTTACCAACTTTGACAAAGCTAATTATGCAATTTCTATTTAAAAGAAATTTAAAGAAAGTAAAATTGAAAGAACGAATCCCAAGAATGACATTAAAAGTGGTTTTCATTTTCTTAACATTTTACGAACTCGCTTTAACTACCTTAATTAACTTTTCAATACTACCATAATTTAATAAATAAAAAAATTAACTGATTTTTATGTAGATCAAACTTAATAAGTAACACGTAATATGTAAATAATAAGTAATAAATAATTACAACATCACTATTTCTATACTCAACACGAAACGTAACTACAGGTTTCGTTGTTATCGCTTTTTGCAAATTTTCTAATATTAAAAATAAACATGAGACAGACTTTTTACGAGTAATTAAATATCGTAAATCCAAACGATTTAGTTTTCCGTGTGTGGGCATCTATCAATAATCGCCACTTTTACAAGCACCAGCTTTGGTCAAGAACTATACAGGGTGTTCGGCCAACCCTGGGAAAAATTTTAATAGAGGATTCTAGAGGCCAAAATAAGATGAAAATCAAGAATACCAATTTGTTGATAGAGGCTATGTTAACAAGTTATTAACGTTTAAAGTTCCGCCCGTACTGAATTTTTTTCTCGAAAATGCGCAAGATTTCGGGGTATGTCTATTCACCAAAAATGATTGTAATTGACCCTCACAACCGAACATAATTTTTCCAAAACAATTTGAAATTTTTTTTTTCCGTCGAAAAATTTCACAACTTCTCGAATTTTTTTCTAGAAACTGGGTAGGATTTCGAGAGTATGTCTATTCACCAAAAATGATTGTAATTAACCCCCACAGCTAACAATATTTTTTTCAGAACGATTTGAAATTTTTTTTTTTCGTTGAAAAATTTCAGCACTTACCCGATTTTTTTTCTCGAAAGTGGATAGGATTTCGGAGGTATGTGTGTTCATCAAAAATGATTATAATTGACCCCCGCAACCGAAAATAATTTTTCCAGAACGATTTGAAATTTTTGAATTTAATTGTTAATAACTTTTTAACGAAGCCTCCATGAACAAATTGGTATTCTTGATTTTCGTCTTATTTTGGCCTCTAGAATCCCCCATTAAAATTTTTCCCAGGGGTGGCCGAACACCCTGTATACTATTTTCCTCGATATCTGAACAAATTGACGCGTCCACTTATTAAACTCAACCGCAAAATTATTCGATCGACCAAGATAATAACAACAAAAATATACCTCACTCCGTAAACGAATGTCGCTCCAATCGATAACCACACTTTCTATCTGACAAAACCAATTCAACTAACGGGTTTACCTAATTTGATAACGGTTTTGTACCTTTTTCCCCTTTTTGTGAAAACGATTTCTGTCGCGATCGCATTGGATTTTCGAAGGGAGAACCACAGTTCTAGACTATCAGCCATGATTTCAAGCCATTAGCTACGCCTTCGTAACGCGTTTACCAAGGGATCGATGACTCTATCGGTTGCACATTAATCTGCCCTGTCGGTAGACTCTCTCCTCGCTGTTCTTCTTCGATTGAATTTCACGTCACTCGACCACAACAATTCCAATTTCGACGTTGAGACGTTTCGTTTACATTGAACATTGTAGCTTGCACCGACAACGAGCGTGCAACATGTGCTCTGACTGCTCTATCTGTATTAACATTTAGGGTACAGTTCTGGTTTGTTTGATAGACAAATCAACCTTTTCGTTAATTGCACATTCCAAAAAGTCTGAAATTTTAAAAGCAAGTCCTATCAAAAATTTCATGGCAACATTCGAAAATTTAAAAAAATTATAGCCTTTCGAAGAGAAAACATTTGGCTTAATAGTTCGCATGATGATGATTTCTACCTTATCACTTCAACTTTGGTACAAAACATAATCTATTTTATTTTTTTAAATAATTCTAGTGCCACACGATCTCAACGTCATTTTCATCAACACTAACCACCTATTATTTTTGAAGCCTCTTATACAGTTTTCTTTTATTTAATCGTAATTATACATATTCATAATCTAAACATTCTAAAATCGTGATAACAATTTTGGACATTGTTCTGATATTTTATTTTTAAAGCAGATGTTTTCGAAAATTACTCATTTTATTACGCAACAAATTGAAACTTTGAATGTAAAGAAACTACGTTGCAATTGTGTAACAGAAACTACTTCAAACGAAGAAAATAAAGAACTTTCTCTTGCAGTCCTGTTTGAGCTCTTGGTTCAGGATCAATGGAACAATTAAAGAGTTGTATTAGTTGAATGAAAAATATCTTTCCTGAATGGGCAGAAAATATTGCAAGAAAAATTTCAAAATTTAAGAGAAACAAAAACAATTCACATAAACAAATCTCTGATATTATCGTGTTGCCAAGTTGTAGTCTGTTGTACATTCTACTGTTCTTTTCAGAAACGGAGATAGCTCAGGTGGATATAGGTTTCCTGTTTATTTGCAAAATCTGATACTCTGTGTGAGAACTTGCTCGACTACAAACAGCCCGTTTCCTATACTCGGTAAAGATAATAATGTAACCTGTTCTCATTGCCACTAAATAATAATAACAATTTACTATATTAACTTGCATCAAATAAATTATATACTAATTAAAGTTAGCCTTTGATTTCTTTTAACCTTCATCAGTATATATGTATTTAAAACATTAATTAATAATCATGAATAACATGTCTAACAACGAGAGCAATCAATTCTATTGTAATTGGATAATTATAACCAAAGGACAAGAGATGTAAAATATAGCTTATTGATATATCTAAGGTACGACAAAATACAAATTACGTTTCTAGATAACTATAATAATGATAATATTTGTTTCCACTATAAAATATGGTAAAGTAATTTGAAAACACAGTAGATAGAAAATTGTTCTTTTGTTTTTGGCAAAAAAATGGCATAAAAATTACCGCTAGGTTGGGATATTTTACCTGAACTACTGTATTTGTTAGGCGTTAACTCATCTGATCTTTACTTATTTAGTACACCGAAAAACTGTTCAAAAAGACCGAAGAAATAAATATACATGTATTTAAATTAAAAAAAGAAAAGAAAGCAACATGTCTTGTCATAAAGAAACATTTGAATTAAAAAATGACAAAATGTATTGTTATAAAGAAACGCAAACGTACCTATTATACAATTTAATAGTTTATGGCGATATGTTTGGATTTCTAAAGGAACATCTTAAATTGCGACTCGACACGCGCGAGTCCATCTAGAAACCATAAATAGTCCCGTCGCAGTTTAGCGTCCCATTTAACAGATCAAAGAACGTTCCCAATGCTCGTAACGCAAAACATGTGGTCGCGGAGTTAACGAAGTTTCACAAATTGCTCGTTATTCTTTCGATAAAAGAAATTCGGTTAAAAATATGAGCAACATTTGCACTGCCTGGACAGAGCGTACGGAACAGCGGAGCATTCGAAAATTGAATGTAAGTTTTAATTTCACGGTGAACGGTTCTCGCGTGACACGTGGTTCTATAAATTTCCATAAATGCTTTCCATTTTAATTCCGTAATTTTCGTTGAATCGAAATCCCCACGGTCTGTAAAATGAAATTTTTTACGGTGAATGGTACTTACGGTCACATCGGGATCGTAGAAATTTAAAATATAAATTACGAAATATGAAATATGTTATTTTAACTCTCGACTCCTAGCCACGAATTAAAATCTGCTTTAGTTTATCGCGCACGCGAATCGCGCGATTCGTTGCCAACGAAAATTTTTATTTTCGCAAATTTGCCAGACTTCGATGTATAATTAATAAATTTCAGGGTTTCTTAACTTCGTTTATCGGTTCGGTTCATTAGAGCGCGACGAATAAACGGGCTGAAAATTAG